>NC_057415.1:5221748-5521748 GCF_019320065.1 Cervus canadensis | reverse complement strand
TCCAATACTTTGGTCACCTGATGCAAAGAGCTGACTCACTGGAAAAGACCCTGATGCTGGGAAAAATTGAGTACAGGAGGAAAAGAGGGCAACAGAGGATGAAATGGTTGAATGGCATCCACTGACTCAATGGACATGAGTTTGAGCAAGCTCTGGGAGAGGTTGAAGGACAGGGAAGACTGGCATGTTGCAGTTCATGGGGTCGCAAAGAGTTAGACACGACTGAGCAACTGAACAACTGCTGTCCTCATCAGGCAACCAGAAGCTTCTTAACATAATTTATATTTCCAAATCAAGTTCTATTACAAGGAAGCATAGCAAAAATCTCAAACAATGTTTCACTCTGTTCACACAAGGCCAGGAAGCAAGTTATACAAATATTAGCTTGAATGTTAGTAATTTCCCTAATGATCATATGCTTCTAAAATTTAAGAAAATAATTTTCATATAAATCTGGACCTAACAACTTTTCTCTATCAAAATTAGCTCTGAATTAAAAAAAAAAGATGTCTGAGTATGGGGAGAAGGTCTCATCCAAATATTGATAGAAAAAGTCTTTCTGTAACCATAGACATATTGCAGGAATGGATTTAAATTTTAGAATATAAAAGCAATTGTGGGTGATAATGGCTTCTCCATTTTCCTGACAGTCCCTTACACATTTTAACACATTGATTTTTCAATATAATTTTATAGGCCATCAATATCAAGACATTAAACCAAACCTAAATGTATTCTCTTCTGATAGAGCTAATGCCAAACATATAAATCTTAACTTTTGGCATCTTACCATTTTTTCCTTTAGCATGTTTCCAGAAGGAATGTCTAGAGAGAATAAATCCATGGTTCACTTGGAAACTGATGCTTCTTTAAATGAATACTATTAGGGGATGCAGTTAACTGTATTTATTTATTTTTTTATTGAAATGTAACTGACAGAATATTATATTAGTTTTCACGTGTAAAATATAGTGATTCAATATTTGTACCCATTATGAAATGAACACCACTGCAAATCTATCTACCATCTATTATTGTACAATGTCATTACAATATTATTGACTCTGCTATCTATGCTGTACATTACATCACTGAAGCTTATTTCTTTTATTAATGAAAGTTGGTACTCTTAATTTCCCTTAACTATTTTACTCATCTTTCTACTCTTCTGGCCTCCAGAAAGCACCAGTTTGTTTTCTGTATCTATGACTCTGTTTCTCTTTTGATGTGTTTGTTCATTTGTATTGTTTTTTAGATTATACATGTAAGTGAAATCATGCAATATGTACATACATATCAAACAATATGTATCTTTCTGTCTCTGACTTATTTCTCTTAGCATAGTATCTTCTAGATCCATCCATGTTGTTGCAAATGTCAAGATTTCAGTATTTTTTTTAATGTCTGAGTAGTGTTCTAATTGTATATGTGTATGTATTGATGCTTTTGAACTGTGGTGTTGGAGAAGACTCTTGAGAGTCCCTTGGACTGCAAGGAGATCCAACCAGTCCATCCTGAAGGAGATCAGTCCTGGGTGTTCACTGGAAGGATTGATGTTGAAGCTGAAACTCCAATACTTTGGCCACCTCATGTGAAGAGCTGACTCATTTGAAAAACCTGGATGCTGGGAAAGATTGAGGGCAGGAGGAGAAGGGGATGACAGAGGATGAGATGGTTGGATGGCATCACTGACTCAATGGACATGGGTTTGGGTGAACTCCAGGAGTTGGTGATGGACAAGGGAGGCCTGGCATGCTGCGGTCCATGGGGTCGCAAAGAGTTGGACATGACTGAGCAACTGAACTGAACTGAACTGAACTGATGTGTATATATATATATATACATTTATATATGTAAATATATAAAAATATATATATATTTATCCATTCATCCATCAGTGGGCAATAAGATTTCTTCCACATCTTTGCTATTGTAAATAATACTGCATTGAAATTGGGCATCCATATATCTTTTCAAGTTAGTATTTTTGTTTCCTTTGGTAAAATACCCGGACCTGGAATTGCTGGATTGTATGGTATTTCTAGTTTTAATTTTTGGAAAAACCTTTATACTATTCTACACAGCAGCTGTACATCTTGCATTCCCATTGACAGTGCATAGAGTCCCTCTTCTACACATTCTCATCAACACTTGCTGTTTCTTTTCTTTTGGATAATATCCATTCTGACAGGTGTGAAGTGACATCTCAAGGTTTTGATTTGAATTTCCCTGATGATTAGTGTTGAACATCTTTTCATATGCCTGGTGACTACCTTTATGTCTTCTTGAGAAAAAGCATCAGTTTAGTTCATCTGCTCTTTATTTATTTTTTGATGTTGAGTTATATGAGTTTTCTGTATATTTTGGATATTAACCCCTTGTCGGATATACCATTTGCAGGTAACCTCTGTTATTCAGTACGCAGCCTTTCCATCTTGTTGAAAGCTTCTTTTGCTGTGCTAAAGCTTTTTAGTTTGTTGTCACATACGTTTATTTTTGCTTTTGTTTCCCTTGCCTGGGGAGAGAGATACAAAAAAGTACTGAAGACTAGCGTCACAGACCATGCTGCATATTATTTGTAACTTTTCTCCTTTTTCCTTGGTTAGGCCAGCTAGAGATTTATGTTTCACTGACCTTTTCAAAAACTAGCTTTTGGTTTCATTGATTTTTCTCTGCTGTTTTCCTGCTTTCAATCTCCTTAATTTCTGTTCTAATTTTTAAATTTCTTTTCCTTTCCTTGCTTATATTTAAACTGTTTTTTTTTTTTTAACATCTAGTTTCCTGAGGTGGAAGCTAGGTTATTGATTTTAAATATTTCTTCTTTTTGGATATATGCATTTAGTGTTCTATAATTTCCCTAATTATAGCTTTTATTTCATCCCACAAATTTTGATAACATATATTTTCATTTCACTTCATTCATAACATTTTAAAATTTATCTTGAAACTTCCCTTTGGGCCTATGTGCTATGTAGAGGTATATTTTTTACTTTCGAACATCTGAGGGTTTTCCAGCTACTTTTGTTATTGATTTTCATTTTAAATCCATTACTATCTGCAAATATGATCTGTATAGTTTATATTGTTTTACATTCATTAAAGTGTATTTTGTGAGCCAACATGTGGTCTATCATGGTAAATGTACTATGTGAGCTTGAAAAGAATGTCTATTCTGTTGTTATTGAGTGGAGTGTTCAAAAAATACCTGATCAAATTGATTGATAGTTCTGTTCAAGTCCATTATAGTTTTACTGATTTTCTGCTTACTTGATCTATTAATTATTGATGGGGATAGGGTGTTAAGGTCTCCATCTATAACAATTATTTATTAATATTTCTTCTTTCTGTTTTTAAATCATGTATTCTGGTGATCTATTGTCTGAAAACTTCAGGATTCTTGAAGAATTGTTTTATTGAAAAATTGACCCCTTTAACCATTATGTAATGTCCTTTTTTATAACTAGATACTTTTCTTTGATCTAAACTCTACTTTCCTTGATCTAGAATTAACATAACTACTTCAACTTTCTTTTGATTAATATCAGTAAGATAAATCTTTTCCACTTCTTTACTTCTAGCCTACTAGAATTTTTATATTGAAGGTGAATTTTTTTGTAGACAAGGTAGTCAGACTTTTTTTTTTAATCTGTTGTGGTGATCTGTTTTAATTGGTATATTTTACTTTGACCATATTTAAAGTGATTATTGAAATAGTTTAACTCCACCACGTTTGCAATGCTTTTTATTCATTATGTTTGTTCTTTGGCTTTTTTTGTTTTCCCCCTTTTTTGGGGCTTCCCAGTTTTATTTGAACATTTAATATAATTTTATTTTATCTATTCTCTTTTAAATAAATGGTTGTTATCCTAGAGCTTGCAATATTTTTAAGCTAATTTAAATGCACCTTCAAATAACTATAGCACATTATCTACAATGCATGCATTTTATAACAGAGTACAATCATCTCTTAGTATCCATGCAGGGCTTGGTTCCATGGTCCCCCACAGAAACCAAAATCCATAGATTCTAAAGTTTCTTGTATAAAATGACGTAATATTTGAATATATCTTATTCATATCTTCCCATATACTTTAAATCATCTCCAGGTTACTTATAATACCTAATACAATGTAAATGCTATGTTAATGGTTGTAAATTCAATGTAAATTATATGTAAATAATTACCAGCGTCTGGCAAATTCAAGTTTTGATTTTTAAACTTTCTGGGACTTTTTTTCATACATTTTTGATATGTGATTCATTGACTCCACATACATGAAACACACGCATATGGACTGCCAATTTGATTCCTAATTCCTCTCATATTTCTTAGCATTGCTGTCATTCATTTAATTTATTTATATGCTACCATTGCCCAATTCTTTACTATTATTGATTTAAATAGAGTTATATTTTAGATTAGTTAAGAATAAAAAAATTAAAAGTTTTATTTAACCTTCATCTATTCTTTTTCTGATGTTCTTCATTTCTTTATGTAAATATGTCAAAGTTTCTGACCTATATCCTTTCACTGAAGCCTTTGTAGGACAGTTTGTCTGGCTGTAAATTCTGTTCATTTTTATTTGTCTGAGAAAGTATATTTGTCCTTTGCTTTTTAAGAATAATGCCACTGAAGCTGAATTCTAATTTGGTGTTTTCCTTTCTCTCACCACTTTAAATATATGTTATTATTAACTATATGACTGTAGTTACATTTGTGTATATTATAATGTATGCTATACATTAGGTTTCTATAGCTTATTTACCTTATGACTGAAAGGTTTTACTCATGTTTAAGAACTACCCCCACACCAGCCTGGGTAATCATCATTCTACTTTTCTGTTTCTACAAGTTTGACTTTTTAAAAATCTGACGTATAACTGAGACCATGCAGTATTTATCTTTCTGTTTAGCTTATTTGACATAACACATTCTCCCAATATCATACATCTTGTTGCAAATGGAGGAATTTTCTTTTTTCCTTAAGGCTGGATAATCGTTGTTGATTAATCCCTAAGTCTGACTCTTTTGATACCCCATGGGCTGTAGCCTGCTAGGCTCCTCTGTCCATGGGATTTCCCAGGCAAGAATACTGGAGTGGGTTGTCACGCCCTCCTCCAGGGGATCTTCCCAATCCAGGGATCAAACCCGTGTCTTGTGTGGCTCTTGCATTGGTGGGCAGATTCCTTACCACTGAGCCACCTGGCAAGCCCATATTAAGGTCATGCAAGGAAATCAAACCAGTCAATTCTAAAGGAAATCAGCCCTGAATATTCACTGGAAGGACTAATGCTGAAATGAAAGCTCCAATACTTTGGCCACCTGAAGTGAAGAGCTGACTCATTAGAGAAGACCCTGATGCTGGGAAAAATTGAAGGCAGGAGGAGAAGGGGATGACAGAGGATGAGATGGATGGCATCACTGACTCAATGGACAGGAGCTTAAGCAAGCTGTGGGAGATAGTGAAGAACAGGGAAGCCTGGTGTGCTGCAGTCCATGGGGTCACAAAGAGTTGGATACAATTGAGCAATTGAGCAAGCACAACAACAATATTTATAATTGTATCCTTTTATGAATTGATTCCTTTGCCATTATAAAATGACCTTCTTTGTCTTTTTTTACAGTATCTGGCTTAAAGTCTATTTTGTCTTACATTAACATAGCTATTCTCATTCTTTTCTGATTTCCATTTACATGGGGTATCTTTTTCTATCCCTTCACTTTCCACGTGTGTACATTCTTAAATCTGTAGTGAGTCTCTTATAGGTAACATGTAGTTTTGTATATTATTTGTAATCCATTTTTTTGGAGAGTTTGATCTATTTACAATTAATTATTAATAGGTAAAATTTTACTGTTGACATTTTGTCTTTTTTTTTTTTTTTGCTGCTTTGTAGTTCTTTCTTGGACCTTCATTGTGAAAAAACCCTGTGAGTTTCCTGGCAGAAAACTCCCAAAACGTGTGGGCTTCCCTTAGACTGAGTTCCCAGGAGTTTCTTATTTTCATGCTAGCTGACACTCAGTTTCCAACAATAAATCTAAATTATGAATTTTCCTGTCAGTTAATGACTTCCATTTGCCTCTTCCACTAAGCAAATTCCCCCTGTGTATCTTACTGGATACCACTGTCTTTCCAGATTTGGGATCTGGTGTTTTGTTCTATGGCTTCAGTTGTGAGAAAAGTCTTTGCTTTTTAAATTGTCAGCTCTGTTTTTTTGAGGCCTCTCGCCCTCCAGGAGGTGGGCTTAGTCTTGTTCTGTTGGTGAAGGCAGAGGACCAGGAGAAAGTGGATGTGTACAAGGGCTCTTGGGGTCTAAGCTTGGAAATGGCTCAGAGTCTCTTCTATCACATTCTGTTGGCCAAAGCAAGTCGTGAGGCCAGCCTAGATGTAAGAGGTGGAGGAATGAATGGTCGTCACTTCTTGATGGCAGGAGCTACAGTTATACTGCAGAGAGTGTGGATACAGACAGAGGTGGAGAATGAGACAATTTTTTCTAATCCATCTACTTTAGTAATCACACATCGGAATGAAGGATTGAATTAAATGACCACTACTGTTTGTTCCAACCCTGGGACAGAAACTTAATCACATTTGAAAGAAATTCATGATTCTTTTGTCTCAGAACTGTGGTTTCCTAAAAGATGTATACCCTGCAGTGCCTCTGACGGGAATAATTGTTGATTTTAATTCTTAATCAGAGTGTCTAGGTATGTAAGTTTGTTTCTCCAATAAGCAGACATCAGGGTGGAATTCAATGTACAAGGGATTTATAGGAAATACCTTGCAGGTAGGGAAAGCTTTAAATCTGCAATGCTGTTTAGATACCTGTGCAAAAAAAAAAAAAAGAAGAAGAAGGGATGGAAGGCTTTGGGTAGGGAGGGCCTCGGATCTCAGTGCAGTTCTGGGGAGTTTGGGTCATGCCAGTGTATAGAAGGGACCCAATTCAAACATCTCTGATATGCTCAGTTACTGGCTGGGAGCTGCCTAGGTAAAGTGTGTTTTTGTGTGAATACAAAGACGTGTCTCACAGTGAGGCAGCAGGAGGTTTGAGCAAACTCCGGGAGATAGTAAAGAACAGGGGAGTCTGGTGTGTTACAGTCCGTGGGGTCGCAGAGAGTCAGACAGGACTTAATGGCCGAACTACAACAATACTCCCAACATCAGCTTCTATTGAAGGGAATTCTGAGTGAATGAACCCTATCCTACCATAAAGAGGGGCTGTAAAATAAAATAAGCCCTCAAAATTATAGGGGCCAAATTATTTTTGTGTTGGTCATATTAATATAATCAGACCCAAGACTAGCTGTGGGCATGAGGATGTGCTCATTCATGTCCAGCTCTTGGCAACCCCATGGGCCATAGCCTGCTAGGCTCCTCTGTCCGTGATATTCGCCAAGCAAGAATACTGGAGTGAGTGGCCATTTCTTCCTCCAGGGGATCTTCATGACCCAGGGATTGAACCTGCATCTCCTGCATTTGCACAAGTATTCTTTACCACTAGTGCCACCTGGGAAGCCCCTGCATGCATGGGATGCATGCGGGCAGGAGTGAGTATAACAATAGGATTAGAATCCTGTGGGTGGATGCTGAAATTGTCAATGGAAGACACTACTCAAGCACAAAAAATGAGCTTCTTGTTTGTTAAGGATAGTATGAACCAGGCACTTCTACCCTCTACATACAAAGCATGAATATTATGTCTTCCCTATTATTTATGTTATCCTTTTTGCAATGTCTCATATCTATTCTCCACTTGTCAAACATCCATACTTAATATATCTTCCCAAGTCTCCACTTCTATGACCAGTATAAAGACAACACCCTCCCTCTAAACACCTAAAGAACATTGTTGTCATGCTACTTTTTGCATCTTAATGTACTTGCTCATAATATTACTCAGCTTGCCATGTTATTTAGAATTTATGTTGAGAACAGAGACTTCAGGTCACCAACTTTTATAATTTTTTTCTTGTTCTTTTGAGTATTGTAGAGAAAGAAAAAAAAAACTGAGTGGAAAACCACCCTCTTTTAAAAACATATTCGGCCAAAAAGATGTATGTATATGGTGTAGGGATAGAAGAGTAAATGTTATTTGATGTCATGAAAAGAATTCCAAATCTTCAGACTATGCTTATCTGCAGATACAATCTTTGTATCATTTTCAGTCACACTGAGACTATATAGGCAGTATCTATGGGGCTTTGGAAATTAGTAAGTCTCCCTCCCCTAGGGTTCTTTATTTTCACACTCCTATTGATTCTATCTCACATCTCTGACAACTCTCCATCCTCATTATCAGCATCATATTGGTTGGATGTGTAAAAACATTGGTAAACACAAACCCAAATTAAACAGAGTTGAGAGATCAGAGGGGGAGTTCTCAGGTTCTATGATGGTGGTAGCACTCAGAAGAAGGAAGAAAGTCTATTCCTTTTCTGGTAACAACCCAGTCAATGAAAAGCCATCGACTCTGTTTATGATAGTCCTCCCAATTACCCTTCCCCTTCTTTATAGAAGCATTTTCCATACTTTGCTTTGCAGGGATTTGCATGTATGTAGCTTGCCATGGCTGCCAAACCCCAGTTGCGATTCTCTGCTGATACTGCATACATTTGTTTTTGCTGGAGAATTAACTGACAGGTTCTGTGTTTTAGGTCAATGGATAGTAGTGGTAGCCACATAACTGTCCTCCCTGCTCTCATTCCAATTCATTTATTTACCAGCATCTGGACTCATTATATATAAATTATAAATATGATTATGTCACTTCTCTGTGAGAAACAGTGAAGTGAAAATGAAAGTCGCTCAGTCGTGTCTGACTCTTTGTGACCCCATGGACTATACAGTCCGTGGAATTCTCCAGGCAAGAATACTGGAGTAGGTAGCCTTTCCCTTCAGGGGATCTTCCCAACCCAGGGATCGAACTCAGGTCTCCCACATTGCAGGCAGATTCTTTACCAACTGAGCCACCAGGGAAGTGTGAAACAGTAGTTCACTAGAAATTTGATAACATTCAAATCCCAAATATTCTTCATGTGATTTTCTTTCTTGTGAAAGCTCTTGAAATTTTCTTCATGTATTATCACTCAGTGGTCCTTTTAAATCTGGAATTCATTTATTCAGCTCTGGAAAATTTATTCTGTTACTGTTTTTATAAGAGTCTCCCTTTTTTTCTTTTGTTCTTAAATTTTTTCTAGATAGATCCTCTGGCTTTCTTACATTTTCATCTTAATTTCCGTTTTGCAGTTTTTCACTGGGAGATAGAAATGACTTACCAGAATGCTGTTTCCCAAACTTACTTACAAAGATTATGGTTTTAATGAGCTTGACCTCAAAATCTATCTTGATGTTCTTAACCTCTCTGTTAAGCGATGAACTAGGATTCGTTTTCATTTTCCCCCTGCTATCTCTTCAGTAATTTCACACATCTCATCTTGCACTGATGGGTTTGCTAAGAGTTTAGGTTAAAAAATCACTGATAAAAAACTCACAGTCCTTCTCCTGTGTAAGGAAAAACCCAGTTCTTCTCTATTATGTGTTTCTCTTCATTGTGTGTCTCCATTACCTTCTCAAGAACACTTCAATTCTGGTCCCTAAATATATGAAGGTTTCCCCACCCTATCCAAGTGGTTTTCCTGCTATCTTCCATTTAATTCAACTCTGACATTCTACCCAGAGATAGCATCAGATGACACAGGTTGAGGACTCAGTCTTACAAGACCGCACACTGTCCAACTTCAGATGCCAATCACAAGCCCAGGGTTTTACCTTAGTTCTGACCAACGGGCTTTAAATCAGAGGTTCCCATAAACCCCTCCTCCAGTTCAATTAATTTGCTAGAGTGGCTCACAGAATTACTGGGTTTTTATGGAGGCTTCATTTCATAGGCATGATTAACTGAATCATTGGCCATTAGCCATTAATTCAGCTGCTAGCCTCTTCCCCTGCTGTAGAGGTGAGGGGGTGGGACTGAAATTTCCAACCTCCTAATTACCTAGGCTTTCCAGGTGATGCTAGTGGTACAGAATCCACCTGTCAGTGCAAGAGACTTGGGTTTGATCCCTGGGTCAGGAAGATCTGCTGGAGAAGGGAATGGCAACCCATTCCAGTATTCTTGCAGGGCAAATCCCAAGGACAGAGGAGCCTCACAGGCTACAGTCCATGGAATTGCAAAGGAGTTGGACACAAGTTAGCGACTAAAACAGCGACAGTAAATCACCTTGTTGGCTCCTTTGGTAACCAGCTCCCATCCTTAAGTGCTTTACAAAATTCATCTTATTAACATAATTGCTGTTCAGTAGTTAAGTCATGTCCAGCTGTTTTGCCACCCCATGGACTGTAGCCTGCTAGGTTCCTCTGTCCATGGGATTTCCCAGGCAAAAATACTGGAGCAAGTTGTTATTTCTGACTCTAGGGTATCTTCCTTAGCCAGGGATCTAACAGGAATCTCGAGTCTCTTGTATTGGCAGGTGGGTTCCTTATCATCTGAGACACCGGGGAAGTCTATTAACATGATATAAGACACCATTATCACTTTCAACACTTAGAGAAATTCTGAGACCTGTGAGCCAGGAACTATGGACAAAGATGAAATATATATGAGAAATGTGTTTTATCTGAATGGACAAATATATATTTCTTATAGACCACAATATCACATTTACCAAGAAGTATGTTCACATCATTTTTTTTTTTTCTTTAAAGCAGTGAGATAAATTGGGTTGTTAGAAGCGAGGGTAAAGTTCAATGTAACATAAATTTAGAAAGTAGGTCAAGTCCTACATCTGTGTCAGGAATAAAAAATGAGTCTAAGATTCAGAAAGGGAATATTCAGTAATTGACACAAAGAGAGAGCTCCCCAAAGTCAAAGTCATTTGTCAGTTAGTTATGGAATTCAGGAACTCTAATCAACAGCGTAAACTCAAGGGATGGTAACTCCAGGCTGTTCACTGTAGAATTTATAAGGTATAATAAAATTTTAAAAGTAACGAAGAGAGAGGAAGAGAGGGATACCAGTGGTCAGACAGCATAGAATAATGGGAAAATCACTGGATTTGAAATGGAGTTTCATTTTGGTTCAGTACTTGTGACCAAGGGCCAGGCAGAGGTGATGTCTGTTGTGGCTCATGAGCCTGTCATAAAATGCAAGCAAGAAATAAAGTATGTGACATCTTGGAGAAGTATACTTTTTGTAAATTTAACAATTCTTATGATTCACAAACGATTTCAATTTCCAGTAGGATCAATGATACATTTTAATTGCATTTTATTTTAATAAAATTACATTTCCTTTATCATCTTTTTCACATTAGAAAATTGTCACTAAATGAAAGTGAAGGACCTCAAAATACATAAAAAATATAAAAATACATAAAAAACTGTATAAATTTTGGTCCATTAAACATAAGGAAGTTTAGCTGAGAATTTATGATGACCTGCCTCACATGCAAGGAAATTGATGTCTTCAAAGGCTATGATGACTTTTTCTAGTGTGGTTGGTAAAATATATGGTGAGTTTAACACATTGAAACATTAATTTTACATTTTTTGTGCTCTCATCTGTCTATGGTCATTAGTCCTACCCACAGAAGAAACAGATAGTATATGACTCTAAGATTATTCATTGAAAGAATTCAGAAATAAAAGAAATCTTGTTAGCAAATGGAAAATATTATTAGAAAGTGTATAAAGGTTTCCTTTATGTACTAATGCCACTTGGCTGGCATCAGTAAGATGCTGCGTGGCACTATTTGCAATAGCCAGGGCATGGAGACGACGTAAATGCCCATCAGCGAGGAGTGGATGAAGAAGATGTTGTAGATATATAAAATGGAATGTTAATTAGTCATAAAAAGAGACAAAACTGTGCCATTTGCAGAGACACGGATGAACCTAGAAGCTGTCATACAGAGTGAAATAAGTTAGAGAAAAACAAATATTGTATAAGTCGTTTATGTGTGGAATCTAGAAAAACGGTACAGATGAACTTACTGGCAAAGCAGAAATAAAGATACGGAGGTAGAGAACAAACTTATGGATTCCAAGGAGGGAACAGAAAGATGGAATGAATTGGGGAATTGGGATTAACATATACACACTATTATATGTTTATAATATATATATGTTAGTTATAACATGTTAATATGCTAGTATACACACTACTATATGTTAGTATAACATATATATACTACTGTATCTATAAAATAGATAATTAATGAGAACCTACTGTATCACAGTGGTGATGCTCTGTGGTGATCTAAATGGGAAGGAAATACAGAAAGAGGGGATGTTGGTATATGTAGAGCTGATTCACTTTGCTGCACAGCAGAAAGTAACAGCATTGTAAAGCAACTACACTCCAATAAAAATTAATTAAAAAATTAAAAATAAAAGTTTTAAAAAAGATGCTACGAGGCTACTAACAAATAGACTGACTAGGTAGACTCTGGAGAATAATTCTAGCTCTAAGAATAGACCATAAATTAATCATTGATTTCTGAACCATTCCCTATGTGAAATATTGTTCTTAGAATATTAGCATATGCATTTTTTAATTTACAGTTGCCTCTGGGAAATGTTTTTCCATTATTCTTAGCCCAACCTTTGCACCTTGAAAACTCAGCATGTGTCATTCCACAGACAAACCTTTACTAATTTGTTATTTTTTATTTAAATATTAAGTCTCCATGTTCCCATCTGCATAGTATGATGCTTTTCATACCATCTGAAAATTGTGGATCATTAGTTTGTGTTTCACATGGACTGCATAAACATTAGGGCAGGACCTTATATAATTATGCTTTCCTAACTTCTCACACAATACCTACTAGACCAGTTATCCTCAATAAAGCAATGAAGTAAAAGGAAACAGCATGGAATTTATAATTGGAAGACCTGAATTTGAGCCCCAGTTCAGTTTACTTCTAGCCATTTCACTTTGGGGAAATCAATAAACCTCTCCAATGGGGATA
Source organism: Cervus canadensis (assembly GCF_019320065.1). NCBI lineage: Eukaryota > Metazoa > Chordata > Mammalia > Artiodactyla > Cervidae > Cervus > Cervus canadensis. Next base: position 5,508,775 of record NC_057415.1, on the reverse strand, counting down.
ATAATAACTTTGTTATATGCTTTTTGAGAGGTAAATGTGAGATTTTGTAAAGCTACTTTGTAAGCAAAAATGCTCTACCCTAATATTACCATTATTATTCTACAAAAGGAAAGAGGTGTCAGAACTCTGCCATCTCATTATACCAGACAAATGCTGATATCAAATGCATTTCCATTTAAAAAGTATCAAATCCCTCTACAAATACACTTCCCAACTAAAATTCTATTATGAAACTCAGAAGTATCAAAACTCCTGATAAACAACACTGAGGGAGATGATCATGTTTGAATGACTGAAGTCAAGTGTGGGACGGGAGTGGGGTTAATCTGCCAACAGTGTCACAGAAGGGGATATAGGGGCCAAAAAAGTCATGAAGTAGAACTGAAATTTAATTGTTGTTAGTCACTAAGTCATGTCATACTCTTTGCAACCCTCTGGACTGTAGCCCTCCAGTCCACGGGATTTCCTAGGCAAGAATACTAAAGCTAGTTTCTTTCTTTCTTTGTCCATTTATTTTTATTAGTTGGAGGCTAATTACTTTACAATATTGTAGTGGTGTTTGTCATACATTGACATGAATCAGCCATGGGTTTACATGTATTCCCCATCCAGATCCCCCCTCCCACCTCCCTCTCTACCCGATCCCTCTGGGTCTTCCCAGTGCACCAGGCCTGAGCACTTGTCTCATGCATCCAGCCTGGACTGGTGATCTGTTTCACCCTAGATAATATACATGTTTCGATGTTGTTCTCTCGAAACATCCCACCCTCGCCTTCTCCCACAGAGTCCAAAAGTCTGTTCTGTACATCTGTGTCTCTTTTTCTGTTTTGCATATAGGGTTATCGTTACCATCTTTCTAAATTCCATATGTATGCATTAGTATACTGTATTGGTCTTTATCTTTCTGGCTTACTTCACTCTGTATAATGGGCTCCAGTTTCATCCATCTCATTAGAACTGATTCAAATGAATTCTTTTTAATGGCTGAGTAATATTCCATTGTGTATATGTACCACAGCTTCCTTATCCATTCGTCTGCTGATGGGCATCTAGGTTGCTTCCATGTCCTGGCTATTATAAACAGTGCTGCGATGAACATTGGGGCACGTGTCTCTTTCAGATCTGGTTTCTTCGGTGTGTATGCCCAGAAGTGGGATTGCTGGGTAATATGGCAGTTCTATTTCCAGTTTTTTAAGAAATCTCCACACTGTTCTCCATAGCGGCTGTACTAGTTTGCATTCCCACCAACAGTGTAAGAGGGTTCCCTTTTCTCCACACCCTCTCCAGCATTTATTGCTTGTAGACTTTTGGATAGCAGCCATCCTGACTGGCGTGTAATGGTACCTCATTGTGGTTTTGATTTGCATTTCTCTGATAATGAGTGATGTTGAGCATCTTTTCATGTGTTTGTTAGCCATCTGTATGTCTTCTTTGGAGAAATGTCTGTTTAGTTCTTTGACCCATTTTTTGATTGGGTCATTTATTTTTCTGGAATTGAGCTGCAGGAGTTGCTTGTATATTTTTGAGATTAATCCTTTGTCTGTTTCTTCATTTGCTATTATTTTCTCCCAATCTGAGGGCTGTCTTTTCACCTTGCTTATAGTTTCCTTTGTTGTGCAAAAGCTTTTAAGTTTCATTAGGTCCCATTTGTGTATTTTTGCTTTTATTTCCAATATTCTGGGAGGTGGATCAGAGAGGATCCTGCTGTGATTTATGTCAGAGAGTGTTTTGCCTATGTTTTCCTCTAGGAGTTTTATAGTTTTGAGTTTATTTTTGTGTATGGTGTTAGAAAGTGTTCTAGTTTCATTCTTTTACAAATGATTGACCAGTTTTCCCAGCACCACTTGTTAAACAGGTTAACACCTATCTTACTCAAACTCTTCCAGAAAATTGCAGAAGAAGGTAAAGCTAGTTTCATTTCATTCTCCATGGTAGCATCCCTACCTAGGGATCAAACCCACATCTCCTGTGTCTCCAGTATTGGCAGGCAGATTCTTTACTGCTGAGCCACCAGGGAAGCCCATTAGAGCTTGATTTTATCAATCTTTAAATGAATAATTAGAAAACACTCTTCTATAAAATTTATAAGTAAAGAAATTCCTATTCAGAAATCATAAATATAGATGTTATCTAAAAGCTAACAATGACAGGAAACCTGGTTTTGATGGTTTCTCTTATCAGTGGTTGTAGATTAAAAAATATCCAGCAACTTTTGGGAAAGATGAACTCAATTATGATGTATGGATTTTCCTTCCTTTGAAATAAAATTTTGTCAGTCTTCATTTGTATGCTGAGAATCCCTGAGTAAAAGTGATTTGATATGTATCCAGAAAATCTGAAAGTAACTTCCATGTAGAAGTGAAAAAAAAAAAAAAATGAGGAATGACATTTATTTAATTTATGTAAAAGGCCAAGTCAGGATTTCTGTACTGGGATAGGAGCAAGAAGACCAATGCTTCTGCCAAAACCAACTAGAAAAGTCAGATAAAATAAAATTTTTTTAAGATTTAATGTGCCTGAGAACAACGGAATTGTGGGAACTAGAGAGTAAAATTCTAGGGAGAGGAAAGCTTTTAGATGGTGAAATCCAGACATTCAGCTCTCACTGTGGACATTGTCTGATTCAGGGCATGGGCTGAGAGTCTGGGCTCAGCCTAGGTTGCGAGCTACTTCTCGTATAAAACAAGCACCAGAGACTAGGGCAGTCATGAAGGGTTGGTGTGTGCCCAGTTGTGTCCGACTCCCCGTGTTCTGTAGCCTGTCAGGCTTCTCTGTTCATGGAATTTTCCGGGCAAGAATACTGGAGCAGGTTGCCATTTCCTACTCCAGGGGATCTTCCCCACCCAGGGGTGGAACCCGCGTCTCTTAAGTCTCCTGCATTGGCAGGTGGGTTCTTTACCAACAAAGCCACCTGGGGAGTAACAGATTTAGAGATGTGGAAGTTTTTAAACAGATGGCCAAGTTCCCTTTAATGCATGTGCTGAACTACAAATCTCCATAGAATAGGAGACTAAAGAGCTAAGCCCAAATCTCAGAAGAGCTGAGTGGAATTTTCCAGTTTCCTGCTATTTAGAAAACAAATACTTGCAAGAGGCAGGAAACTTGAAAGCAAGAGGTGAGAACTGAAAACCCTTTTAGGACTGGTGAGCTGACGCAGATGCGAAGCTCCAACTTTTTCCCTGGAGGCACTTGCAGATCTGATACAGCTATAATCTGAGAATACGGGTTTGACCTCTGAAAGAGGACTATTGCTGTAGACAGAGAAACCAGCAGAGCTTTTGTGATTTACTCAGAATTGGAGTGATAAAATTGGAAACTCATGGGACTTTTAATCACAGCTGGCCTCCTTCTCAAGACAGTTGTCAAGCTGTGATGTTGTGTGGGATGGGAGGCTAAAGAGCTAAGCTGAAACCCCCCAGAATTAGAGCAGAAGTTCCTGGAGTTTTTCATTGCTAAGGAAACAGATTTACAAAGATCTCAGTGGAAAACCATGAGAGGCCATGCCCCAGGTTCAAAAAGGAAGTTGACTGAATCTTACCACATTGCACCTCAGCGTTGGCCCAGAGAAGCCTGTGATTACATTAATGAGCTGGTCTCCTGCTAACTATTTAGCGAAGGAAATGGGAAACCTCTTTCATGGTAGATAAAATAATTGGAAGCATATGCACATTGTTTTGCCCAAATATATGGCATTCAATAAAAAATTACTAAGCATGTGAAGAGACAGAATACAGGACCAAATGCTAAGACACAAAACAGACACTAGAGGTAAACCAGTCAGTAGTCCAGATACTGGAGTTAGCAGACAAGTTCTTTAAAAATAAAGTTGATTAGAATGTTCTAGAAAACAGAGGAAAAGAGGGGAAATAGGAATATTGTACAATTTTAACATGGAGTTAGAATACATATAAAAAGTCAAATGGACATTATGGAGCTGAAAAATAACAGTCTCTGAATTGACGATTTTAGTAACAAATTGAACATAACAGTAAGTTGTATCTGACTCTTTGCAACCCCATGGACTGTAGCCCACCAGGCTCCTCTGTCCATGGGATTCTCCAGGCAAGAATACTGGAGTGGGTTGCCACTTCCTTCTCCAGGGCATCTTCCTGACCCAGAGTTTGAACCTGGGTCTCTTGCATTGTAGGCAGATTCTTTACCAACTGAGTCATCAGGGAAGTCTGAACATAATAGAAGACAGAACAGTGGCTAGGAAAAACAGTGAAAAATATCCAGAGAGAAGCACAGAGAGATTAAAAAAAAGAGTTAAAAAATTTACTAAAATTATCATATGCTGGACTATGAAGGAAGCTTTACAAACTCAAATAATTAATAAAATTTAGTTATGATGTTTCTTCCCCAGTGGAATTAAGCCAGAAATAAATAATAAAAAGATAACTTGAAAATTTCCAATCATTTAAAAATTAAACAACACACTCCTAAGTAATTAGTAGGTCAAAAGAAACTACAACTGAAATTAGAGAATATTTTGAATGGAATTACAGCAAATATACAACAACATTGACAGCAACTCATGAGATTCAGCTAAAGTAGGACTCAGGTAAATTTTTAATTTTATACGTATGTATTAGAAAACAGAAAAGCTGGTATATTTTTTAAAAAGCAGGAATATGAAATTAAATATGAGAGAAGGAAAATAATAAAGTTAACTGTAGATATTAATAAAGTATAAAAGAATACAAAGACAAAAGTTGATTCTCTTTAAATAATTAACATTGATAAAAACCGAGAAAGAGTGATGACAAAAAAAAAAAAAAGAAAGAAATGAATAAGAGGGATGGAAGGAAAGAAAGAAGAAAGGCAGCAAGGGAGAGGAAACACAAATTATCAATAGAAAGAATGAACATCACCACATGTGCTACACACATAAAAGTGATGAGGATGTTAGAAGCAACTTTCTGCCAATAAGTTTGACTATTTGGATGAAATAAATTCCTTAAGAAAAAACTACTCGAACTGAAAGTAATGGGAACAAAAACCTCTTGCTTAATAGTTAGCAAAGAAATTGAACTCATTATTAAATATCTTCCATATGCAAAAATAACAACAAAACCCAAAAACATCCTCATGTAATTATACCAATGAATGTTCCAAATATTTAAGGAAAAAATCCCACCAATTTAAAAGTATCAAGGAATGAAAACAAAAAGAATAATTCCCTCTTCTTTTTGAGGCCAATATAACCTAGAATTGAGAACCTGATAATGACATTGCACAGCAATCTTTCTTATGGACATAGATGCAAAAATTCTTAACAAAATTTTAGCATAGTGATTTCAGCTACACACACACACATGCATATATATATTATAATTATATATGATAACACACCTTGACTAATCTCTCTCCACTAATACGAGTAAGCTAATATTTGAATGTCAACCAATGCAGCAATTCTCCATGTTAGCAGGAAAATGAAGTGTGTGAGGGAAATCAAATTATCTTTTCTCTTGGTGCAGAAAAACATTGGAGAAAATTCAACACCATTCAGAGTTTAAAAAAGAAAGAAATAAAGAAACCTTTCTGTAGACTAAAAATACAAAAAGCATTTCCTTATTCTGGTAAATATGGATGAATTTCTCATTGTATCAAGGCAAAAAACCAAATATGCAGAATGCATACCATGTAATTCTAGTTATATAAAATTAAAAACCAAGGAAGAATAATTTATGCTGTTAGAGGTCAGAACAGTGGTTACTATTTGTCTCAATCTGCTTGGGCTGACATAACAAAATATTGTGAATTGGGTGGCTTATTCAACATAAATTTGTTCTTTTCTGGAGGCTGGGGAGTCCAAGATCCAGGTGTCAGTTTTCATTTTGAGGCCTTGCCCCTTGGCTTGTAGGTGGCTGCCACCTTGCTGTCTGTGCACAGAATCTCCTTTTTGTGCATATATAGGGAGACATCAGGGTCTCGTATCTCTTCTTTAAGGGCACTAGTCCTATCATGGGGGCCCTACTCTTATGGTCTCATCTAACCCTAATTACCTCCCTAAATCCCATCTCCAAATGCCATCACATTAAAGGTAAGAGCTTCAACCATTGAATTTTGAGAGGGTACAAAGATTATCCGCAGCATCATCATTCAAGAGAAAGTAGTGATTGAAGTGATGGCCAAGTTCCAATTATTGAATTGGTCACTGTTTTCATGGATAGGATCACTGTAAAAATACAACTTAAATATTTAAAGTCTGTGCACATTTTGGTGTATATGTTATGTTTTTTAAAAAGTGCTCAGAAACTTTACATGATGTCCTTCTTGTATATATTATAACTTTAGACTTCTTGCCCCTTTTAAGATTTAGGGAGCTGGTCAAAATAATCTATATGGATTTCAACCACTTTTCCCATCCTAAGTTTTACTTTGCAGTTCTCAAAAAGTTGTCCAGTCTTCTAAATATGAAGCCTTTTTTGAACATGATTCATGAAAATTCAACACAAACAACAAATCTATTTACAAATTGCAATTTTTAAGATTTAAAGTACAGAATTGTATTGGATTTCCTTCTTGACTCTTCTTAACTTTGGATACATTTTGGTTTTATTGCTTCCCATTCCCTGCAGCTCTATTCTTACAGAGCCATGGCAGAATATTTAAAACTTTCAATAGAAAACAATAGAAGGCAAGTCTATGCAGTCACTAGTGACTAACTGCTGGGAATCTATTTTCTTAATTTTCCTGTATGTTGTGTGCTTTGTATTCTTAAGATGATAATATATTGTGTATTTGGATTGTCAAAAATAGGAAATGAAGTTTAAGGTAAGTGTATATAAAGCACATGTATGCTATGTTGGTGAAATAAAGGTAATTAAAAATATAGAAAAAAAATTAGCAAGAACTTAATTTCCTGTTGGCCTTCCTACAAAATTCTGAATCATTCTATTTCATGCCTTGAGTCCCCAGGGTGCTATTAGTATTGTGGGGAAAGGTACTTGGAAGACAGGTAAATGGGGCTCAAGGTGTGGTACTTTTCTCATCCTGGTTTCCCTGGAAAATCATAAGCAGCTACTGCTTTTACTGTTTTTTTGTTTGTTTGTTTTTTAGGGGGAAAGCCAAGACTAGTGAAAATTTGTCCTTGACCTATATTCATTAATATATGAGAGAGAAATGAAGGGAATCTGTTTCTGGGGATGCTAACCAAATGATTTTAATTGCAATGCCTCTAGAGATCTGAAGGGCTTTCCAGGTGGTACTAGTGGTAAAAAAAAAAAACCTGCCTGCTAATGCAGGACACGCAAGAGACCTGCATGCCTGGGTCAGGAAGATCCCCTGGAGTGGGAAATGGCAACCCACTCCAGTATTCTTTCCTGGAGAATCCCATGGACAGAGAAACCTGGCAGGCTACATTCATAGGGTTGCAAAGAGTCAGACGCGACTGAAGTGACAGCATGCACACACGCAGAGATCTGTAACTTTGTATTTCAAGGGCATGAGCTAAGAGGTGGTGATAGAGAATGAGCTTTGACCCCTCATAAACAGGCTATTGGTTTGGGGCTGTAGAAATCTGTCCTCTTTTGCAGAGGCTGACTCATGTAGCTTCAGAATGAAGCTGTTTATGTTGTCTCACTTTTTAAAACTGTTGTTTATAAGCTCTATGACAAAGGCTGCTAAATAAGTCTTCCTGCTTGGAATTAACATACATATAATGCAACAAGAGAGGCAATTTTCTTGTTCTTAATGACCCTGGCCCATGAGTTTAAAATAACTTGGTCTACTAATCACTAAGCAGATTTTCCAAATTGCCAAATAAATATTTACCAGTGTGCGAATCCTGTCTAATTGTGCAGATTCCCATCATCCTTTGGGAAATACAAAATAATAAAATGTTGTTAATATCTGCTTTAGAACATTGCTATAACCCTTGAATTGCCAATGATGGTCCAAACAAACAAAACAAGTTTATTACATGATTCAAAGTGATTCCTTTCCCAGTTTCTGCTCATCCTTTATCTCAATATAGGCTAAGTCTTTCTAATTGGTCCTAATTTGCTTTTCTCTGCCTCTGACTCCCCTTTTCTGCCTCCACCTTCATCTCCAAGTCTATCTTTAAATGCAGATCTGAGCATGCCACTCTTTTAGTTAAAATCCTTCCATGTATCCCCATTGCTTTCAGAGGAAAACTTGAAGTCTAACTTGGAATATAAGACATTTCATCACTTGGGCTTTGCCTAGCTATTGAGCTGAACGACCTTGACCAGTGCATCATAGCCTCTGAATCTCAGTTCACTCCTCTTCAAAACTGGGATAATGGGTAATGAAGGTTGTACCTCACAGGGCCCTGGCGAGGATTAAATGAAATAAGACATTTAACAGACTTTGCTCAGTCCCTGGATGGAGTAAGTGAGCACGATGTTGGCCATATAACTGCAACTGTACAACAATAACTTTAATGGCCGGCTCCCCAGGGGGCTCAGTGGTCAAGACCCTGCCTGCCAATAAAGGAGATGCAGTTTTGATCCCTGGGTCAGAAAGTTGCCCTGGAGAAGGAAATGGCAATCCACTCCTGTATTCTTGCCTGAAAAATCCCACAGACAGAAGGAGTCTGGCAGGCTACAGTCCATGGGGTTGGACATGACTTAGCAACTAAACAACAAGAAGAGCAACAATTATAATTGCTGTCTCCAACAACTTCCACCACACACTCTCCTTCCAGTCTTAACAAACCTTACTGGTTGCCACATCAAGGGCTTCTTTCATTCTCCTACACCCAGCTATTTAACTTGGTACAATTCAGACACCGATTCCAATCTATGTGTTTGATTTTTTTACACATCGATTTCCTTGGGGTATTCACCAAATGTCCCGTAAATTTAACTTGCTTCTGATACTATCTACCTGGACTTGACATCAGATTCCACAGGTTAAGCTGGGTTCAGTCCTACAAGTCCACTTCCACTTCAGGGGTCCATCTTAGGTGCGGGTTCATATCTGTGCCTCTGGCTGCGTATAAATGAAAGGTTCCCATGACTCCCCTCCTTGGTTGATTAATCTGCGAGTAAGGCTCACAGAACTCAGGAAATCAGTTTACTCACCAGATTATAGAATTCTTACAAAGAATGTTGAAGGTAACAGCCAGATGAAGATATCCGTAGGGCGAGATCTGGGAGGGTCCTGCGCATGGGAGCTTCTGTCCCCATGGAGCTGGGGTGCATCACCTCCAGGTACTCACCAACCTGGAAGCTCTCTGAACCCTGCCCTTGAGGTTTTATGGAGGCTTCATTACCTAGGCACCGATTGATTAAGTCATTGGCCATGAGTGATTGCAGCCTCCCCACCCCCAATTCCCTGTGAGGTCAGGAGTGTGGTACTGAAAGTTCCAATCCTCTAATCCCAAGGTTAGTTTTATTGGCAACCAGTCTTCATCCTTAGGGGTTTTCCAAAAGTCCCCTCATAATCATAAAGAAAAACATCTTTATTGTGCCCATTATAGGAAATACCAAAGGGTTTACAAGCTCTGTGCCAGGAACAACAGTGACCTAAGACCAAATAGGTATTTCTTATTATAAATCTTAGTATTATACCTGGCTATCTCCTTTGAGTTTTATCTGAAGAATGACCTGCTCAGAATGATCTGTTCCAGTAACATTGTACAGAGTGTTCCTACTGCATGTGCCTTTCACTTGGCTTCCTTTGTCTTTTCTACACCCTTCTTGCTATGCCTGCAGTCTTCAATAAGACAATCACAGCATGTTATTGAAGGTGGGGAGATAGAAACTTAATTCAAATGTCTGTGGATTTCTTTTCTTCTTCTTCTTCTTTTTTTTTTTTGATGTGGACCATTTTTAAAGTCTTCATTGAATTTGTTTTGGGCTTCACTGGTAGCTCAGCTGGTAAAGAATCTGCCTGCAATGCAGGAGTCCCTGGTTAGATTTCTGGGTTGGCAAGATTCACTGGAGAAGGGATAAGCTACCTGCTCCAGTATTCCTGGGCTTCCCTGGTAGTTTAGCTGGTAAAGAATCTGCCTGCAGTGTGGGAGACCTGGGTTCAATCCCTAGGTTGGGAAGATCTCCTGGAGAAGCGAACGACTACCCAAACCAGTATTCTGGCCTGGAGAATTCCATGGACTATATAGTCCATGGGATCACAAAAAGTGAGACACGACTAAGGGACTTTCACTTTAATTGAATTTGTTACAATATTACTTATTTTTTATGTTTTTGGTTTTTTTTTTTTGGCCACAGGCATGTAAGATCTTAGCTTCCTGACCAAGGATCAAACCTGTACCCCCTGCTTTGTAAGGTAAAGTTTTAGCCACTGGACCACCAGAGAAATCCCATCTGTGGATTTCTTAAGTGGAAGTCTAGCACTAATTGCATTCTTCTTTTATGCTTAAGAAGTTTATTTATTTATTTATTTTTGGTTTGAAGTCTCTATATCTTTCATCCTTAGCTCAGTTGCTCAGTCATGTCCGAATCTTTGTGACGCCATGGACTGTAGCTAGGCTCCTCTGTCCATGGGATTTCCCAAGCAAGAATACAGGAGTGGGTTGCAATTTCCATCTCCAGGGGATCTTCTCAACCCAGGGATTGAACCTGTGTCTCCTGCATCGGTAGGCAGATTCTTTGTCACTGAGCCACCCAGGAAGCCCCTTGCATCCTTTAGATGAATATATAATGTTACGAAATGGTTCTTTTCTCTTTTCAGAGCTTTGTCCCCTTGTTATTATCCCTGGGAACCCTGACAAGCACATCTTAGGATGGAGTCAATGTTTTGTTGCAGTACAAAGAGAGAGATGAGAGCATTTTCAGTCTTTGACTCTGATGGATGAAATGGCTGTGAGATGCACCTCAGTATGACAGCTGAGGGCCTCTTTCCTAGGGTCTGCAGGTGACAATCTGAAATGTCCACAGCAGGAATTGTCCCTGGGTAACCCGGCAGTCACAACGGCAAACTTCTTCAATGAGGCCCAGAGCTCCTGGCATTTTGAAGTCATTGCTGCAAGGAAAGGCAAGTTTAATTACTGCAGATGAAATAAATCAGAAGGATCTCATTGGAAATGCAGGCATACCAGACAGCCTTAGCTGCAGTCGTCTCAGCCATCTGCCAATAAGGGTAATTTGTTTTAGCTTCTGAAGGAACAGACAGCACAGTCTAAGGGGAAAGCTTAAAGGCAGAGACTCCAAATGCCTGTACACTCTCTGCCTTTAGGAAAGCAACTAAGGAAATGTTGATGAAGTTGAGGGGAAATAGATGCAGTTCCAGTACCTGGGTGCCCTCTCTGACCCACTTCATCTCCACCCACACAGCCTAGTTTCCAGCTTCTGGAAACTTTAATTTTCACTGTCCCTTAAATATGCTCATCACACCTCTGCACAAACTAGGACTGACTGTATCCTCTACCTGAAATGCCCTTCCGCAACACAGCTGCAGAGGAGGAGATGGTTGTAGGCATCATTCACTCAATGGACACGAGGTTGAGCAAATTCCGGGAGATGGTGAAGGACAGGGAAGCCTGGTGTGCTGCAGTCCATGGGGTTGCAAAGAGTCAGACACGACAGAGCGACTGGACAACAACGCATTTGTCTCTGCTGTGTTGCATCTTTATATGTATCTGTCTCCTTACTAACCCATCAGGATCTTGAGACACATGTAATTTCATGCTTATATACCTACACTTACCCATATCTCAGTATTTGTTAAATCCTTGAATCTCTACGCTTCTGCCTGAATCACTACATAAAGCACATAGTACCTACTCAGAACAAATATTAGCATATACAACATATTTTTGGAGTATCTACTCTTGGAACTAAATATGACCACCTTTTGTGCATTTTCTCATTTAATTTTCCAAAATGCATATGATCTTGATGTTGTCATCACTGCAATTCTATAGAGGTATATAGTGCCAAGGAACTTCAGTGACGAGTCCCATGTCACAGAGCTTGTAGGTGGCAGAGGTGGTTACCTCAATCAAATGATTCAAGGATCCTAGAATTTCACCTAGCACATTCTGCTTAGCTGGCACTGAATTGTGGAGTGTAGTTTGTTATAAAACAATATTATTATACATTAAATTTTAGTCACTCAGTCATGTGTGACTCTTTGCAACCCCGTGGACTGTAGCCTGCCAGGCTCCTCTATCCATGGAATTCTCTGGGTAAGAATATTGGAGTGGGAAGTCATTTCCTTCTCAAGAGAATCTCCCTGACCCAGGGATCGAACCTGGGTCTCCTGCATTGCAGGCAGATGCTTTGCTATCTGAGCCACACAGGAAGAGCACAATCATAAGAACATTAATACTGTTTTATAGCAGTAATCACCCTGGCAATATAACTGATGAAAATAATTCTGTAAAACAAAGAAGCCAGAATATAGGAATTTGGGATTGACATATATATACTATTGATACCATATATAAAATAGGCCACTAACGAGAACCTATTATGTAGCACAGGGAACTCTACTCAGTGCTCTTTGGTGACCTAAGTGGAAAGGAAATCCAGAAAAGAGGGGGTGTATGTGTGTGTATAGATGATTCACTTTGCTGTAGAGTAGAAACTAACACAACATTGTAAAAAAGCTATACTCCAATAAAAACTTTTATTTGTTTAAAAAAATTTTTAAAAGACAAATCCTGAATGTGAATATTCAGAAGAAAGACAAATAGGTACAGCTTATGAATAGACTTATGTATATAGATTAATATTGTTGATGGTTGCTTCTTAAAATTTTCTATGTTTTAATATATTTATTTAGAAATATTGTTTTGATGTATTTTAAGTATACCTCAAGACTAGTCTATCTTTGATAAGTGACCAAAGAACTTTTCTTTCCTAAATTAACTAAATAACTTCATCTTCATTTCTGCAATAGGGTTCTTGGATTTCTAGCCACAAAACAATATAATCACAATAATATTAATAGCTAACAATTGTTGAGCTTTTAGGTATACACTGTTCTAATGTTTGCATGTGTTAAACCAATGTTCAAACAACCTACAATTATTCCCATCTAACAGGTGAGAGATGGAGGCACAGGAAGGTTAACTTAACCCCTTTCATCAGAAAAAGGAGGGTGTAGTTATAAACCCAAATATCTTGTTCAAACTGTATCCTCCCAGGTGGGTCTAGTGATAAAGAACCCACCTACCAGTGCAGGAGACATAAGAGATGCAGATTTGATCCCTGGGTTGGGAAGATCCCCTGGAGGATGAGATGACAACCTACTCCAGTATTCTTGCCTGGAAAATCCCATGGACAGACAGAAGTGAAGCGACTTAGCAGCCATGCATGTGTCCTCACCTCTAGCCCTGAGCAGCAGGCTGGACCCCTCTGGACCTCTCTGAATCTTCCTGGTTTATTCCACACCTGGACTAGGTCTGTTCCTTGGGTATAAGGCCTCTGGCGTGTAGCTTCCACTCTCAGTTACTGATACACATGAAATCCAGAAGTCAAGATGCAGCTCCAGCTGTTGCTCAGATTTCCATGACAGCCATTTCCAAACTTACATTTCAGTACCTCCTCTGACACTTAATGTACTTATTGAAGATTTTTAGTTGTCTCAGCAACTGTGTCAAGGATTTCAAGACCACCTTCAGATTTAGTGATTTTCTAGAAGGACTCACAGAGCTCAGTAAAACTGTTATCCTCATGGTGAACATTTACTACAAAATGAAATCATACAGATTAAAATAAGTCAAGGAAAAAGGTGCATAGTGCAGTAGCCCAGGAGAAACCAGGCTTAACTTTCCAATTGTGCTCTCCCAGGAGAGTCATATATACAGCGCCTACCTCTCCCAGCAATGATATGGGACGCTACATCCGAAGTATTGCTAATGGAAGAGTTCACCTGTGCTTTGGAGTCTAGGGTTTTTATTTTCTAAATAAGTCAGTCCTATAGGCATAGAATGTCTGCAAGACCAACCTTAGCTACTCAGCCTCTCTCCCTCCTCCAACCGCCCAGAGGTCACACTGATACACCAACACCAAGACCCCAAGCAATAACAATTTTGTGTTCATCATAAATCACATTATTGTTATAAATCTAATTTGTCTCAAGCTCCCAGGTATTTAAAGATACTCTTATCAAACAGAAAATTACAGAGACTTAGAGGTTCTCTGTCACAAACTCACACATTTCTTTGGAATGTGCAGGGTTTAGGAACCCAAGCCTATTAAATTAACCCTTTTTTAGTCGCTAGTCATGTCCAACTCTTTGCAACCCCATGGACTGTAGCCCACCAGGCTCCTCTGTCCATAGGATTCTCCAAGCAAGAATACTGGAATGGGTTGCATTCCCTCCAGAGGATCTTCACAAACCAGGGATTGAACCCATGTCTCCTGCATTGGCAGGTGGATTCTTTACCAGTAAACCACCTGGGAAGCCCCCAAATTAACCCTTGACTGCATAGCAATAGAATTGTATCCTCATCAAACAATAGGAAACTCTTATGGTCTTCAGTTCAGTCACTTAGTCATGTCCGACTCTTTGCGACCCCATGAATCGCAACACGCCAGGCCTCCCTGTCCATCACCAACTCCCGAGTTTACTCAAACTCATGTCCATTGAGTCAGTGATGCCATCCAGCCATCTCACCCTCTGTTGTCCCCTTCTCCTCCTGCCCCCAATCCCTCCCAGCATCAGAGTCTTTTCCAATGAGTCAACTCTTCGCATGAGGTGGCCAAAGTATTGGAGTTTCAGCTTCAGCATCAGTCCTTCCAATGAACACCCAGGACTGATCTCCTTTAGGATGGACTGGTTGGATCTCCTTGCAGTCCAAGGGACTCTCAAGAGTCTTCTCCAACACAACAGTTCAAAAGCATCAATTTTTCGGTGCTCAGCTTTCTTCACAGTCCAACTCTCACATCCATACATGACCACGATCTAGTATCTATCAAATGTGTTCCACAGAAGCACATGTGGAGGTACTAAAGCATAATGCTTTAGCATTCATATATATTTTGTCAATGACAAATTCTTTGACAGTTCTAAAAGATGAATTATCTGATTTTTGCCACTTCTAGCTGAATATCATGTAAAATTCTGTTGTTTACTTATGACTCATTATTAATGGCATGAGAATCAATTTTTATAACATCTTGAAGTAAGTAAAATTATTTATCACTATACTAAAGGACCTTCAACCATTGTGTTCTTTATTCCTCAGATTTTTTTTTTCCTTTGCTCTGCCTTTCTCCTTCACCTTACTGTCAGGGTTTAGCATAATTTCTTACTGCTCTCTATAAGCCTTCTTTTAGATTTAATGCCTTTCATACTTTCTGATCTTAGTGAATCAGGAGTTCTATGATCATGGTCACTTGACTGAGAAAATGTGGATTCTAAGTAAGAGGCTGAGATTTAATGCATACTATTTATCACGTGGAATATAGATGACGCCAGGCTTCTTTTCCTCCAGCAGGTTTTTGATTGCAGTCTAGAGATCTGAGATTACTAGATTGATGCCATTAAATAAGCTGAGTTGTGTGGGAAGATGTAACTACTTATCTGTACTCTATGTTTTTTAATCTCTAAAAGATATATAAGTACAGTATAAAATTTATTTTACAAAATATTTTGATTGCAGATCTCTCTTATACAAGTACATTTTGGGATGGTCTTTCCAAGTCATTTAGCAAAGGATTGATTAACCAATGAATGTCATTTGGGTAAATGACTAGGAATTTCAACAAAAGAAAGTTGGTTCCCTCCTTCTTATAAAAAATAAATTGAAGTTGATTAAAAATGAAATGTAACTAGAATAAAAGAGTGCTTTGATAAATATTAAGGGAATATTATAATGTCTCAGTGTGGCACTATGGGAAAAACTCTATAGAGAAGTGATGACCATTTTGACCATGGCGGGAGGGTGGAGGTTGGAGACGGGGTAGGGGATGGGGAGGAATCATCATGTTAGCAAATAACAATCATGATAAAGTTAAAAATAAAACTGAAAAAAACAAAAACTGGAGAAATCATTTTCATGTTAAAGATAAGGATTCAATATTTCTACCAAATGAAATCTATTACAGATAAGTAAAATGAGTAAGTATTTTCTATGGTACAGTAAATGTATTACTGTGTTGTAAGTTCCAAGAACAGTGTCTCGTAGGTGATACATTTTATTTTTTTAATGAGCAAATAGTGCAGAGAAATTTTGAGTATGTAATTTAAATAATTCATATAGAAAATAACTATATGAAAATATAGTCATCTAGTCAATAAAAAACATAAATTAGAATGAACTTTGGTTTTGTCTCTCAGACTTCCAGTGATTAAGAATTAATAACAGTGCTGTTCTTTGCTTTTGTTAACCACTCTGTAAGAATAATCAGAGTATCTTAATTAAATATTTTACCATAACTCATGTTTGGTCTTCTTTTCCCCCATTTTATCTTTTATTTGTTTTTATTTTTTAGCTAAGTTTTCTTATTTGGTTTGACTTTCTCTAATAATTTAGGAAACATATCTATTTTTGCATGTCATGTGTGATTTGCTCAAATTTTTAAAATTATCTTTGCTGGTGTTCAGTCACTCAGTTATGTCCAACTCTATAATAATTAGGAATATGAAAATATTAACTGTCTTTCATGTAAAAGGGGAATACATTATTTTCTATTTTCTATGCTTCTGGTGTTATTTTCTTGGATTTTAGACCTACTGTTTGCATGACTTTCTCTTGGTCACAAAATAGAATTTTCCAAATTTATATGAAGATAGAAATCACACTGGACTTTAGATGCAAACACAGAGTACTGACAAATACTGCTCAGGAGTGGGCACAAGCATTAGTATTTTCAACATGTACTCAATGTATACTTTGTTTTAAGAAAATCAAACATTTTAAGAATCTATTTTCAACCTCTTTATTCTAAAATAAGTTTAGATGATTTATTATTGTGAAATGAAGGGTATAAATGGAGTATATGACTGATGAGACAAAAGGAGATTTTTAGCAAATAATCTAATATGTAGAACTCTTGACAGATTTTATTTGTCTTGAAAAAAGAAATGCACAGTCATCTCACATTTTTTTTTTTTACTTCAATTTGACCATGGATATGGCAAAAGGGAATTTTTTTTTTTTTTTTGGTTAGAAAAGTTTCATCTGAAAAATACTGTAATTCCAACTAATTCCAAACCCATTTTTACTTTGAACTTTCAAGATTTAATGTCCATGACAAATTATGTCAGATTAGGAGGAAAAACAAGGATGATAAGCTTTCCAATTCATTTAACAAAAAATGCACATGCCTAAAAACTGTATCTGATAATGATAGAGAGAGCATATAATACAACCATTATCAAAATACAGAAGAAAAAAGAAGAAGGAAAAAAGAGAGGAGAAAGGAAAGAGGGAGGAAAGAGGAAATAATCAGAAAGGATTTTGACTTCCCTAGCAATCAAAGAATGCAGATTAAAGCTTTTTGCTTTCATGACCATGACCATGGTTTTCATTATTAATGATGGTGAAAATGTAGGGAAAGAAAAAGTGTTCATTTCTGAGTGAAATTCTGATAAATTTTCCAAAATTTTGTGAAGATTATCCTGGCTAAAATTCTAATCAAGAACTTTATTCATAGGACATTATCTAAAGAGGTCCACAAGGATTTATATACAAGAACATTTGCTATATTCTTATTTATGATAGCAAAAATTAGAAAGTACTTAATATCTAAAAAACATTGTTTAAATATGTGACAATATATCCATAATGTGGAATTTTGAGATCATTGCTAAAGATTTGGGAGAATAATCTCTTTTTTTAAGATTTTTTTAATGTGGACCAGTTGTTTAAAGTCTTTATTGAATTTGTTGCAATATTGCTCCTGTTTTATGTTTTGCTTTTTGGCCTCAAGGTTTGTGGGATCTTAGCTCCCCAGCCAGGGGTCGAATCATTGGAAGGTGAAGTCTTAACCACTGGACTGCCAGGGAATTCTGCTGGGAGCATGATCTTGATATAACATGAAAAAAGTTATCAACAGTATATAATAATATACTAATATTTTCAGATATATAAAATATACATTTAATTATATTGTGCTAGAATAGCCAACACAATATAGAAAGAGAAGAATTAGGTTGGAGGACTGACACTACCCCACTTTGACTTACTCTAAAACTGCAGTAATCAAGACAGTGTGTTATTGGCAAAAGAATGGACAAATAAATCAGTGGAAGACAGTAGAGAGCCCAGAAATAGACCCACATATGTAGTCAGCTGATATTTGAGAAAGGAGCAAAGGCAATGCAACAGAACGAAGATAATCTGTTTAACAAATGGTGCTGGAAGAACCGGATATCTACCTGCAAAAGAATGAAGTCTAGACATGGAACTTACACTCTTCATAAGAATTAACTCAAAGCTTATAGTTACCGGGGGGGGGAAGTATCCTGGAGGGATAGTTAGTAAGTTTGGGATTGACGTGTACACACTGCTATTAATATATTTAAAATGAATAACCAACAAGGATCTACCGTATAGCACAGGGAACTCTGCTCAATATTCTGTAACCAACCTAATTGGCAGGAGGAGACGGGGACGACAGAGGATGAGATGATGGGCTGGCATCACCAACTCAATGGACATGAGTTTGAGCAAGCTTCAGGAATTGATGATAGAGAGGGAAGCCTGGCATGCTGTAGTCCATTGGGTCACAAAGAGTTAGACACGACTGAATGACTGAACTGAACTGAGCTGAACCTAATTCAGAAGAGAACTTGAAAAAGAATAGATATATGTATATGTATATCCGAATCATTTTGTTGTGCGCTTGAAACTAACACATTGTTAATCAACAGTACTCCAATATAAAGTAAAAATTAAATATATTAACTCCTAATAATTTTATTTCAGGGAATGGATGTGATAGTCATTCTATAATACATTTAGAGGAGTACTTAAAAAACAGCATATGTAATAAAAGTTATGAGTGCAAAAATTAATTTAAAATGGATAACAGATCTAACTGTAAAATATAAAACTACAAAACATAAGACATATAGCATATGAAGATAACATAAGACAAGATATGGATGACCTTGAGTATGATGGTGACTTTTTAGATATAACACTAAAGGCACACCCATGAAAGGAATAATTGATAAGCTGGACTTGATTAAAATTAAAAACTTCTGCTATGAGAAAGACAAAGTCAAGAGAATAATATGACAGAACACATATTAGGACAAAATATTTACAGAAAACATGTCTGATAAAAGAATATTACCCCAAATATACAAAAAATTCTTAAACCTTAACAATAAGAAAACAACCCAATTAAAAGATGGGTCAAAGAACTAAACAGATACTTCTCAAAAGAAGAGGTACAGATGGAAAGCAAACATATGAAAAGATACTCTACATCATATCTGATGGGAGAAATTCAAATTAAAAAAAAATACCATTGCACATCTATTAGAATGGCCAAAATCTGGAACACTGATAATCCCAAATTCTGGTGAGGAATGTGAAGTGATAGGAACTTTCATTCATCGCTCGTGGGAATGTAAAATAGTACAGCTATTTTGGAAAATAGTTTGATGGCTTTAAAAAAAAAAAAAAAAAAAAACTGAACTAAACCTTCTCTGCATAGGATTCAGCAACTGCACTCTTTGGTACTTCTTGCCCAGAGAAGTTGAAACTTATGTTTATGCAAAAACCTGCACACAAATGTTTGTAGAAGCTTATTCATCATTACTAAAATTGGAAAGCATTCAAGATGTTCTTCAGTAGATTAATGGTTAAATGTATAGGGGTACATCCAGACAATGGAATTTTATTCAGTACTAAAAGGAAATGAGCTATCAAGAGTAAAACGACAGGGAAGAAACTGAAGTGCACATTACTGAGTGAAAGAAGTCAATCTGAGAAGGCTTCATACTGTATGATTCCAACTATATGATGTTCTGGACAAGGCAAAACTATATGGAAGGTAAAAGATTTGTGGTTTCCAGGGGTTGTGAGTGTGGAGAATTGAAGAGATGAAACACAAGAGATCTTTAGGCCAGTGAAATTATTCTGTATGATACTGTAATGATGGATACATGTTATTATACAGTTGACCAGATGCACAAAACGTACATAACCAAGAGTGAACTCCAACGTAAGCTATGGACTTAAGGATGCTTATGATATATCAACGTAGGCTCATCAGTTTAAACAAATGTACCACTCTGGTGGGGATGTTGATAATGGGGGAGGCTATGCAGCAAGTATATGGGAAACCTCTGTACCTTCCCCTCAATTTTGCTGTGAACCTAAAACTGCTCTTTAAAAAGTCTTAAAAATATCAAGTCCATCCTAGAGCGTGTCATACAGAGTGAAGTAAGTCAGAAAGAGAAAAACAAGTATTATATATTAATAGGTTAGATAGATAAGTAGAAGGTTTAAAATTTGCATAAGGGAATTTATATATGATGAATAAATAATAGTCTATTGTGTTAACTGTTTATAATTTTAATTTTGTGTAGGGGATTAAAAGCATTTTGGCTTATTTTTACGGCTTTGTATTTTTCCCAACTCTTACAAAGATCAGCTGATGATTCAGGGGACTATGACCCCTTTAGGTGGACAGTTTTGCCAAAATAAATAGGTTTGAGTCTACCTGAGTTTTGGGACCCACGTTGGGGATCCAAAAAATATCCAATTATAGACACTATCTTAAGAAAGAAGATGATTCTGTTGCTTTGCAGCTGGCTGAATTGTGCTCCTTGTTTCTTACCAATTTGTTTAGAATCACATGCCCCCATAACTCAGGGGAGGCTGATTCAGAGGAGATTTGCTCTTGGGAGTGGGGTGCTGTATACATTCATTTCCCAAGAGTTTAGCATCCTTCCTCCTTAACTAACTGTATCTGGTGAGCTATAGAAAATTTACTGCTTCTATTTTAACTGTTCCCAGAAAACCATCAGAGGGTTTTAGCTAGAGTGTGTCTATGAATATTCATAGACAGTCAGCTTCTCTATTAGAAACCACACCCACATCTCCGCAGTATCTGCAGCAAGATCAAGGGCATCCTTGGGGACTCACTGGGCAGCATGAAAACCTGACAGCAGACTGCCTGCACAATGATTGAGGTTTGCTTTGCTGCATTGACCTGTATAGAAAAGCCTTTCTGATGAACCTTCTCATCTCTTGGAAATGTTTTTCAGTTTCTTTTATCTGTTGTGCATGATCTGCCGAATCACAAAACCCTCATTAAATTAAAAGTCATTTTCTAAAATCAGAGATTGATAATGTAGCTTTAAAAAGCTTATATACATTCTTTCTATATTATTTTGGGATGTACAATGAAGTGACATTTTGCATATAAACATCGTAATGTATGTAGAAAGGTGGCTAAATATATAGACAATATGGTTAAATATATAACTAAATATGATGGTTCATGCTATGCATCTCAATGAGACTATCATTTTGAATTTGAGTTTGATATATGAATATGGAGGCATATGTGAAAGAGCTGATATGTGAGAAAAGATTGGCAACTTGCCTAAGATCACATAGCTAATTAGCTAAAGCCAGTGTACATGACTTATTCATAGGTATTATTTATGTATGTCTATGCTGTGTAACATGCTGCTCTGGTGGTTCAGTGTTAAAGAATCTGCCTGCCAATGCAGGAGACGTGGGTTTGATCACTGAGGCAGGAAGATCCGCTGTAGAAGGAAATGGCAGTCCACTCCAGTATTCTTGCCTGGAAAATCCTATGGACAGAGGAGCCTGGTTGGCTATAGTCCATGAGGTTGCAAAAGAGTTGGACATGATTTAGGGACTAAACAACAGCAACAATGATGACAGATGCTATGTCACACAAACGTCAACTGGGACCTTCCCGTTCTTTGGGAAGTAAGGAACCCTCGACACAATACTTTTTTGATCAGCTTATATGGCTTAGTCTCTCATAGCCCCCTCTATTTTGAATATAATAAAGGCAGAGGAACCAGAGATCAAATTGTCAACATCTGTTGGATCATAGAAAAAGCAAGAGAGTTCCAGAAAAAATCTAATTCTGCTTCATTGACTACACCAAAGCCTTTGACTTATGAATCACAACAAACTGTGGAAAATTCTTCAAGAGATGGGAATACCAGACCACCTGACCTGCCTCTTGAGAAATCTGTATGCAAGTCAAGAAGCAACAGTTAGAAACAGACACGGAAAAATGGACTAGTTCAAAATTGGGAAAGGAGTACGTCAAGGCTATGTATTGTCACCCTGCTTATTTAACTTCTATGCAGAGTCCATCATAAGAAATGCTGGGTTTGATGAAGCACAAGCTGGAATCAAGATTTCCAGGAGAAATATCAATAACCTCAGATATGCAGGTGACACCACCATTATGGCAGAAAGTGAAGAAGAATCAAAGAGTCTCTTGATGAAAGAGGAGAGTGAAAAAGTTGGCTTAAAATTCAACATTCAGAAAACTAAAATCATGGCATCCAGTCCCACCACTTCATGGCAAATAGATGTGGAAATAATGGAAACAATGAAAGACTTTATTTTTTGCGGGGGGGCGGGGGCACTCCGAAATCACTGTAGATGGTGACTGCAGCCATGAAATTAAAAGACGCTTACTCCTTGGAAGAAAAGCTATGACCAACCTAGACAGCATATTAAAAAGCAGACAGCATATTTAAAAAGCATATTAAAAATCCATCAGTCAAAGCTATGGTTTTTCCAGTAGTCATGTACGGATGTGAGAGTCGGACTATAAAGAAAGCTGAGCACCAAAGAACAGATGCTTTTGAAATGTGGTATTGGAGAAGACACTTGACAGTCCCTTGGACAGCATGGAGATCCAACCAGTCCATCCTAAAGGAGATCAGTCCTGAATATTCATTGGAAGGACGATGCTGAAGCTGAAACTCCAATATTTTGGCCACCAGATGCGAAGAACTGACTCATTGGAAAATACCCTGATGCTGGGAAAGATTGAGGGCAGGAGGAGAAGGGGACGACAGAGGATGAGATGGCTGGATGGCATCACTGACTGGATGGACATGAGTTTGGGTAAGCTCCGGGAGTTGGTGATGGACAAGGAGGCCTGGCGTGCTGCAGTCCATGGGGTTGCAAAGAGTCGGACATGACTGAGCGACTGAACTGAACTAATTCTGAATGTTGTCTTTCAATCTCTTTCATTTTTAAAATGTTTTTTGGAGTACAGCTGCTTTACAATGTTGTGTTATTTTCTGCTGTGCTAAAGAGGTAGAAGTGGAGAGCAGTAGATTTCTGAGAACTGACTGCCGACGCCCACACCCAGCGTCAGTGACCCACAGGCACAGAGACATCAGTGGCCGGAGGCTTAATGAGGTTCTCACTTGAGAGCGAGAACTTAAAGCTGAACACAGATCGTCCATCTCTTTACAGCCTATTTCTTTCCTGAAGTTCCCGCCAAGGTGTATCCCTCTGATCTCACTAAGCATCCTGCCTTTCTCTTGTGTTCTTTCTTCCCCTATTTTTTCTGTAAGGAATTTCAGTTCTTTTTAATGTGCAGAGTAGCTGCAAATTTGTGCCTAGCTCAAATTTGCTTACCGTAACCTATCAATCTGCTCTCAAAACAAGGCTTTTCTCTTTAACATATCCTCTTTAAAGGCGAGGATGGGATGATTTGAGAGAATAGCATTGAAACATGTTACATTAGTGAAGTGAAAGTGAAGTCGCTCAGTCATGTCTGACTCTTTGCGACCCCATGGACTGTAGCCTACCAGGCTCCTCTGTCCATGGGATTCTCCAGGCAAGAATACTGGAGTGAGTTACCATTTCCATATGTGAAATAGATGACCAGTGCAAGATCAATGCATGAAACAGGGCACCCAAAGCCAGTGCTTGGGAACAACCCAGAGGGGTGGGGTGGGGAGGGAGGTTGGAGGGGGTTCAGGATAGGGGGAACACATGTGTACCTCTGATCAATTCATGTTAATGTATGTCAAAAAACTGTCACAATATTGTAAAGTAATTATTCTCCAATTAAAATAAATTAATTAAAAAAAAAGAACAGTTGGGATTATGTAATATAAAACATGCTTTTCTTATTAGACACACAAGGCTTTTTCTTAAGCGTTGGAGCCTCAGGGTTCCATTTTCGACTTACCTCTTTACCCGATATTATTCCTGGATCCCTTTTGCTTCTCCAGTGCTTCAAACTTCAGTTTCTATTGAAGTGATTTGCAAATTCCCTTCTCAACATCCACCTCCTCTTGTTCAGCAAACCCACACACAGATCTGCATACTGGACGTCTAGATTTGGAAGTCCTTCAAGCACCTTAAACTGAGCATATTCAAAACAAATATCTTTATATCCCACAGACAACCTATTCCTTTCTGTACTCCTGTGTTTGTGGATACCAGCACTGTCTTCACAAACACCCAACCCAGAAATCTAGGCGCCGTTATCAAGTTCTAACTTTTCCTTATACTTCATTTTGGATTGCTAATAGAAATCTCTCTCCTCTAAAATCTATAATTTTCTTGCCAGGGGTATTAGTTGTCCTTGAGGCCTTCAGTATTTTTTTTCTCCTGGGCTCTGGAAATACTAAGTTAGTCTACTCCATTTGGCCTGTTTCGGTTACAATCTAGGGCTTCCCTGGTGGCTCAGTGGTAAAGAATCCGCCTGCCAGTGCAGGAGATAGAGGTTCACTCTCTGGGTCAGGGAGATCTCCTGGAGGAGGAAATGGCAATCCACTTCAGTATTCTTGCCCGGGAAATCCCATGCACAAGAGGAGCCTGGCGGGCTACAGTCCATGGTATTGCAAAAGAGTCGGACACGACTGAGCACACATGTACATTATAATCTATCTTCTTCCACTCATGCCAGAGAAATCTTTCTAAACAACAAATCTTACTTTCTCCTCCCATCAAAGGTCAAGCCCAAGTCCATGCAGTATTCAAGTACAATGTCTTTCACTCTCTGCCTCCAGGTGACTATCAGACTTAACTATTTCTGTTTTCCTCCAGATTCCCAAATGCTTGTCCAGCTTCTTTCTACATTTCTCAGTAAGTTGTCACGTTCCATGTTTTATGTTTCTTTGTGTACCTGTGTAAGTGTTGCTGCTTTTGCCTTGAAAAAGGCAATCTCATTTTTCTGTTTAATGCCCCCTCTTCTTCCTGGATCCAATCCCAAAGAATCTTCTTCACCCCTGTTCTTTTCTCTCCTACTTAGCACTAACTTCCTCTCCATCCCTGTGTTTCTAGAGCAGGAATGTTTTATACCTTTAATAAAGCATATGCTTTATCACACTGTAATTATAAACTTACCCCTTGATTTCCTCACTAGATGGGAGCTCCCACATCAGGAATGCATCATATTCAAATGTATGGCCTTCTTATTTAGTGCAGTGCCTAGAGCAAGCTGGGTGAATGAATGCTGTTGAATTAAACAATAAGTGGTTCTTATTTAATTATTGATAGCTGGAAGCAAAGGGACTTCAGATGATCTCTTGAGAAGGCCTTTCATGTGACAAAGACCCTCTCCCCAAATTTTACCTATGCTCTTCTGAGCTGTCTTTGTGGCTTCACATTGTCCTTGGGTCCTTTGGTCTGTTGAGTTCAGTTTTAGCAAAAATTCTGTTATTTTAGCAAAATTCTCCCTGCCCTTTATGTTTTCGCTTAGTAATTTTCCACTCCCTGACCTTTAGGTCGACTCTTTGGCTATGAATCCCCAGCTGTCTTTCTGTATTCAGTGTTAAGCCCTATCTATCTCCTCTATTGGCAGGCATGGTGACCCATTCCTGTATTCTTGTCTGGAGAATCCCAAGGACAGAGGAACCTGGTGGGCTACAGTCCATGAGGTCACAAAGAGTTGGACATGACTGAAGCTACTTAGTATACACATCTCTTCTGTTGTGATAGTCTTGAAACCTTTTGCAATAGTCCTGAGTAAAATATTCCTTAACATTTTAGCTAAAGTCAGAATAAATAGATTTTTCTTTAACATAAGCCATGTTGTTCCCTTTGAGGAACATAAATGAGATTCTCTGGGAGGTACACTGATTCTTCCAGACCACTTTTAAAAATTCTACAGAATTGATGTTCTTTCCAACCTACACAATGGTTAATTTGTGTCTAAAGGCTAACTTACTTGTATGTCAGAATCTGACTACCTATATTCAGGCTAATACCATTTTTAGTTCTGTTCAGTTCAATTCAGTCGCTCAGTCATGTCCGACTCTTTGTGACCCTATGAACCACAGCACGCCAGGCCTCCCTGTCCATCACTGACTTGCGGAATTCACCCAAACCCATGTCCATTTAATCGGTGATGCCATCCAACCATCTCATTTTAATATCCCATTAATACATATATGTTCATACTTACACATATAAAAACTGGTTTTATAAAATAATGCAAAAGTATATGTCCATATAAATAATTATTGACCACTGCGATTCTCTAAATGAGATAAAAATGCTAACAAAAGAAAATCACCCAGTGTCTAAGGAAGTCTAAGCATTTGTTATATGCTACTTTTCCACATTTCCCTAATCAATATAATATCCTTAAGCAACTGTACACTTATTCCAATGATACTGACACTGATTAAATGCTAGAAAACTCTCGCAGGAGCATATGAATTGCAATATTTTAGGAAAGTCAATACTTCATAATTGCACTTCAGTATTTCTTAAATATTAAAATGCCTCATGCCTACCTCAAAAGACATATTAAACAGTACCTTTCCTGAGTACTTTGTTAAATATTTTTTCAGCACCTACTGCTAGAGACTGAGAATATGGGAGGAAAATCCAGAGCAACTTCTTGTCCTCATAGAGTTTATTTTGTAGTGCAAGAAAATGACAATAAGAAACATGGAGGAAAATATAACAGTGCAAAAAAAAAAATAGCAATATAAAAAATACAGCAATGTAAAAGATGGGGTTTATATAGAGGATATTGTTTTATATGGAGTGATTGAGAAAGATCTCTGAGAAGGTAATAATAGAGGAAAAATCCAGAGAGAGAGAGAGAAAACCATCCTGTACAAATCCCATATGAAAACCCAGTGCAAAGGTGAGGTTGGAGTGTTGAATTATTCAAGGAGCAGAAGGGGCTGGTGATAAGAGAGAGGCGGTATACCGGAGATGGTAGGGTCAGATCACTGTCAGGCCTCTGGATTTTAATTTTGAGTAAGATGGGACCATTGGAGGGTTGGGCAGAGAGGAGTGATGTAGCTGTCTTTGTTTTTAAAATGATCACTCAAATCACTGTGTGAACCATAGAGTTTATGAGGACAAAGGCATAAGCAGAGAGAGTAGTAAAGAGGTGAGTGTAATAATGAAGAGGAAAAGGACAGCAGTTTTGACCAGCAGTGTAGTCAAACGCTGGGCTGGTTTGTGGAGATATTTTTGGAGATAGGCCTGCAGGATTTGCTGATAGAGTCACAGTTGGATGGAGGAGGAAAAAATGGAAGAAGGATGCTTCCATGGTGTTTTCTCTTAACAACATGAAGACTAAGATTACTACCTACCAAGATCAGAGGAGTGGTGATTTTGGAAGGAGGGAGTTGAGTGGTGAGGAGATCAGGAGTTTGCTTTTGAATGTGTTAAAAATCTATAACCAGTGCTGTCTCTTAGAAAAGAAATATGCTGCATTTGTTCTTGCCAAGATAGCAAGAGGCTTAAAGCTGTAGTTCTGCCTATGCAGTGGATTGTACACATAGATGGTCAGACTTTGTAACGTGAAGGTGGATTACTTGCCTGGAAACCTGTGGGTATGAAGATGGAAATTAAGTGTCCCAAAGTCACCAACAGTCTTTCCATGTTTCACAAAGACAGAAGTGGTCTTCTAATTAGATAATTAAGCTTCAAAGCAGCTTGGATAGAACTCTGTCCAGAGAAAACCTGCATCTTTCTCTCTAGTGTTAAAGCACAGACAGCTTTCTCAGCTTCAGGGACTCTGCAGCATATGAAAATACCACTTCTAGCCAAGAGGCTTTCTGTGCTTGCTTATAAAGGGCTCTATGTTGCCTCAAAAATAAGAAATCATCAGTGTTGCCTTTCTTAAAATTATAGGCAGGTCTGGAATTTGAGGTAGACATTTATGTCTTTTGTAACTCTTACATATACAGTATGTGATTAGATGTCCTTGCATGCAAAACTCTATGAAATAGGTTGGACTAGCACAGTTATTATCATTGTAAGCTAAGAAATCCAAAGTCCCCCAAAAAGGAAAAGAAAAGAAGACAAGAAGAAACATGGGAGGTGGAAGGTGGGATGAACTGGGAGAGTAGTGTTGATGTGTGTACACGACTGTGTGTAAACAGACAGTGGGAACCTCTATAGCACGGAGCTCAGCTCAGCGCTCTGTGCTGGCCCAGAGGGGTGGGATGGAGGGTGGGCGGAAAACCCAGGAAGGAGGGGATGTATGTGCACATATAGCTAACACAACATTGTAAAACAGTCACACTCCAATAGTAAAATTTTTAAAATGTTAATAAAATCAAATTTAAAAATGATAAACTACATTCTAGAAGTAGTAGTAGCAGCACAAAGTTACAAAGATGATTTTATCAGAGCTGAGATGAGGGAAAGATGTCTTAACTTCTGGTACAGTATTCTTTACAACACCGTACACGAATATAATCACTGAGCATTTAACTCTGTGTTTCTTAATTTCTTATGTAGGTTTTCTTTTGGGCCCAGCAAGGATCCCTGCAGTCGAGTTTATGTACAAGTGTTGCTGAGATATAATTCAGAGGAAGTTATTGTCAAGTTGAGGAGGGACTTGCTTTTATTGAGTGATCATAAAATATCTTATATAAGCAATTGGAGACTATCCAGTTCTTTCCGGTTGCAGAGAAACTTACCCTTCAACTCCTGGAGACAAGAATTTTAAATTCAACCAATGAAGCACAGGCAAATAGCATTACCTCACCCAAAGAATGTTTCATTGGCTGTTCACTTTCCAAGTTGCTTAAAAATAGTTTCTAGTACTTTAACCCTTGTGTTTGTAAATCCTACGTGATGCAGTGTTAGAGCAAACTCCTAATACTAAAGACATTCTATGTGATATACAGATAATGTATGGTTAGATTAAAGAAACAAATACCACTTATCTCCATTAAAAATATATTATAATGCCAGTGATCAATTTGATTTTTTAAAAGAAACTTTAATTTTCTTTTTTGCTGAATCATAATATCTGTATTTGCATGCTAGAAATGTATCATACTTGAACTAAAAGAGCAAAAAGACTCACAAACGGATGGTCTGCTATGTGTACCAAATCCCACAGCTTCTGAAATATCCGGTATTTTCCATGCGTTATACTTTCTCATACATTTGTCTTTGGCAAGTTGGGGGTTGCTATTGGTGTATGTGCTGTAGAGGGAAGTAGAAATCTACTTATGTGTGAAAAAATGATGAATCCACTTAAGGAATTTGTTGTTGTTGTTTAATCACCAAATCGTGTCTGACTCTTTGTGACCCCATGGACAATAGCCCACCAGGCTCCTCTGTCTATGGGATTTTCCAGATAAGAATATTGGAGTAGATTGCCTTCCTTCTCCAGGGGATCTTCCCAACCCAGGGGTCGAGCCCAGGTCTCCATGGAAGCCACCAGGGAAGCCTCCAAAATGACCGTAATTCTTAATAACTAATAGGATGATGAAAGTTTATTCCAGAAGAGAAGATCTGAGTCTTCTGTCTCTTTTACAGTTCGCAGACCTAGTTCCTCTGAGTTTTAAGGTGGTTTAAAGTGTCATGATCTTGGAAAAGATCTGGATTTGACACCTCGCTCTATCATTTTCTGAATTGCAATTTCTGACAAGCTATTTAAATTACATGAGCTTTACTTTCCTTGTCTATAAAACTAGGAGAAATGGAACCCTACAACAAATAGTTATAGGGATTACAAAAAAGTTGCATAGATTCTTCCCTCTTGCCATCTTCTTTACTATCTTCCCTTTATTCTGGGTGAAATTTTTTCATTCTAGATGATGTTTTATTTGTATTAGTTGCTCAGACGTGTCCGACTCTTTATGACCCCATGGACTGTAGCCTGCCAGACTCCTCTGTCCAAGGAATTTTCCAGGCAAGAAGACTGGACTGAGTACAGTTTGCCATTTCCTCCTCCAGGGGATCTTCCCAGCCCAGGGATCGAACCTGCATCTCCTGTGTCTCCTGCATTGGCAGACAGATTCTTTACTGTTAGTGCCACGCAGGAAGCCTATTTTGTTCTTAGCAGGAATTTTCTGGTGTCACCTCCCACTTTACTCATTCTTGTCCCATCATGAGATGCTGAAACATTTTACTCATGGCTTAACTACTTTCTGAGGCTCTTGCCAATCTCCATCAAAACAGAAAGAAGTACATAAACAGCATCCAGCTCCCAAATTAATGGATATTGCTTTACCTTGAACATCTGAATGTCACATGGATACGGCCGTAAGCTTTACCTCTGAAGTATACTTCTTTGTTCTAAATGGCTGTGTGAACTGAATGTTCAACTATTCAGTTTCATAGTAAAATAAGTCTTAACCTTTGACCTAGCCATTGTTGGTGGCACCTACCTTTCCTCAAGAATGAGCCATGGTGGCCTCTCAAAGTATGGGGACTCTTTTCATAAGCCACAGGCTTGACCTGATTCTATGTTATAACTACTAGTAGTAACCTATTTGTCTTGATCTTTTGGGACTTTAGTTTTTTTAATTAATTGATTTTTGACTGTGCTGGGTCTTCATTGCTGTGTGCAGGCTTTCTCTAGTTGCAGCCAGCAGGGGCTATTGTCTAGTTGTGATGCAAGGGCTTCTCATTGTGGGGGCTTCTCTTGTTGCAGACCATGGGCTCTAGTGCTCAGGCTCAGTAGTCATGGTGCATGGACTTAGTTGCTCCATGGCTTGTGGGGATCTTCCTGGACCAGGGATTGAACCCATATCCCCTGCCTTGGCAAGTGGATTCTTAACATTTGGATTACCAGAGGAGTCCTGGGCTTTAACATCGCTGGGCAGCCAATTGGCATATATCCTTCAAGAGTAGTTTATTCATTCCCTGTTTCATTTTTCCATTCATTTTCTGAGCATGTAAACTCTACTTCAGACCCTTTCCTAAGTTCTAGAATGCAGAGTAAAATATACTCGAGTTAGTTCCATTGGTCTCAATCTGATCATGTCTCAGCTTCACCTCATACAGCACTTATCCCAACATGACTTATAGCTGAGCCCAACATATCCTTAAATGCTACCTTTCACTGTATATAGGAAAAGATGTTCAAACGGGAAATGAAAATGCCATTAACAGATCCAAATGCATATTGAATAGTTTGGGTATTTCCTGAAGTCTTTAATTCACCTGAAGACAAATAAGCAAATAGTCTTTTCCAAGTAGAATTATTTACATTAAAAACAAAATAAGTTAGAAACAGCAACATCTTTAGAAGTATTTTTAGGTAACATATTGCACTTTCCTAGGCAGAGGCAGAGCATGGGACAAAACAAATTTAATACAGAACTCTGTCTTCTCTACACAAATTCTCCAATCTTCCTAGTGGTTGATTTGTTACAGTTCTAATAAAGTTAATGGAAATGATTAAAATCTTTCCAAGTATTTCTTGTTTTTATTTAAAAAATCAATTCCCAACTTTCCATCAAATTGCAATAAAGAATGAAGCCAATATGTAGACTTTACAGAGTCTGCCAGAAATGTCTATTTAAAATGACCTAACACAAGGACAAATGCCCCAGTGCTTTTGTGGCCCTCCAATGCCTGATCCACTGGCAGCCAGACTTGCGTTCTCTGAGCCAGTCCTTACAGGAACAGAGGTTGTGATTGGCAGTTGCTTTTCTCTGGTTGATCTTGGAATTAAGTCATATACTTCAGTCTGAATTTCAGTGGTCACATGGAATCTCTTTTCATGTCAAGTTGACATTGGATTTTGTATGTGGAGATAAGGGCGTAGCATAGCCAGAATTTCTAGCTGGCCCTAGAACCCCAAGTTGATTTCCATGTTAGTGTTTCTCTCCCTGAATTGTTAGTTCCCATCTGAAGGTTGTTTTTTGTTGTTGTTGTTTTTAAATTCTCTCCTATCAAATCTCCCTGGTGGCTCCAAGGTAAAGAACCCGCCTGCCATGTAGGAGATCCAGGAGATGTGGGATCCATCCCTGGGTCGGGAAGATCCCCTGGAGGAGGAAATGGCAACCTGCTCCAGTATTATTTCCTGGAGAATTCCATGGACAGAGGAGCCTGGCAAGCAACAGTCCATGCGGTCTCAGAGTCGGACATGACCTAGCGACTAAATAACAACAACAGCAATGCAGTCTCAGTGATTAAGATCCTCTTGTTCTCTGTAGCTTTTATTTATTTTTGAAACAAATATTTATTGAACAATTACAATATGCCAGTCAGGTACTGGATTACAGCAGTAACAAGGTGAGATTTTCCCTATTGCCACAGATTTTAGAGTCTATTGAGGTGATAGGTATGTGACAAGACATTATTTTAAAATACAATGAGTGTTAATAGGAAAAATATAATACCTATCTCCTCAAGGGGCTCAATTTTGAATCTGCTCAATGAGGAAATTTCCTAGAATCATAACAACAGTTTACCTGATTGCCAAGAATCCCGTTCCTCTCCCTTTCAATTTCTCCATATCATGTCCTCCCTTCCTGATTTTACTCCTCAACACCGATCACTTAGAAACTCATAACCAAGTCTTGTTCCACTATTTCACTATGCTCAGAGCTACCTGGTTATCTCTTCAGCTGACCTCAGTTGCAAGGTCAGCTCCTTCTAGCAGGGCTTTGGCATTTAGCCTCAAGCTAGCCACTGTGCCTTACTCTTCCTCCCAGCTCTAGGCAGAAGTCCCAGGATTCAATGCATATCAGCCTATTCGGCTGCGAAAAAAGTGTGTTACTTGCTCAGTTGTGTCCAACTCTCCACCGCCATGAGCTGTCACAGCCAGGCTCCTCTGTCCATGGGATTCTCCAGGCAAGGATCCTAGAGTAGTTGGCCATTCCCCTCCCCAAGGGATCTTCTCAACTCAGGGACTGAACCTGGGTCTCCTGCACTGTAGGTAGATTCTTTATAATCTGGGCCACCAAGGAAGCCCATTTGGCTACAAAGATCTCTGCAGGTAAATATTTAAGGAAATTTGGATTTGAAACTGACTTTTTCTGTGGTTGAACCATGTCAGTGCCTTAAGATACAATGCATTGTTTCTTTAAGGAGTTTGTAATCTCTAACAGAGAGCCTGATTCATTCCAAGGCAATATTATACTGTAAACTTCCTTAATGAGGTATGCACTAGTTTCTCTTGTGCCAAACAGAAATAATTAGTGTTGAGTTGAGGATCAAAAAGAGATAATACATGGGAAAACACTTCAATGCATCCCACCCATGTGAAATAGTTTTATAGCTGCTTGCTAAAGGATACACTAGTAAGATGAAAAAGCATTACCACCATAAAATTGGCTTGCTTATGCCCAAGAGAGTAAAATTTGTTCTTCTTTGGGTGTCAGTTTTCTCTTCTATTAAATGAATGACTTTCCAGTATTAATATTAATTCCATTATACTATAGTATCTTATCAATGCTTAAATATTTCAGTAAGATCAATTAATAAACAAATCCACTATCAACATATTCATAGTCAAAGTGTTACTGAAAGGTATGTGTGGGGTCTGGCTACTCACCACTCAAAAGCCAATAAACAGGCCAGGCTGGTGGAAAGGGAAGTTTGCTTTACTTCAGATGCTGGCAGCTGAGAGGAGGAGGGTGGCGGGCATCTGTCCAAAGGCCAACTCCCCCCACCCCCACTGGCAATCAGCGGGGCAAGAGCTTTTATAGACAGAGTGGGGAAGGAACTACATACATAAACAGCACAGTCAGCTCCAAGAGTCATCTTCAGATTGGTCCATGGTGGTCTGACCAGCATCATCTTTGTTGTTTTAGGTACAGTTAATCTTCAGTCCCAGGGTCCATTTGTTCCCGTTTCTCTGTGGCCAGTTCTTGGAATTGCGGCAGCTCATGTCCTGGGTACAATCTGATCATCATGTAGTTAACTCCTCCACCTGGTGTTTCAGTATCTATAAGACAGCCCACAGGATAGGACTCAGAATATTATCTGTGGCCCTTGAGAAAGAACTAAAGGTCCTTGACTATCTTTAATGACTACATTATTATTATTTAGTCTCCTTTGACTGTTTTCCTTTGTTTCAGCATTCCTCACGTCTCTGATTAAACTTATTTTTTGACTAAAGTTTTCCACAGACAAAAGGAAGCCAGAGGACATGGTGGGCAGAGGTGGGGAGGGATGGTGGTAGCAAGGACCGTAGAGTCCTGCTCTGTTTCAATCACAGGGCCTATGTGACAGGCTTCCAAAAGTATTTGCTATTTTTCATATTAGTATTAGATAGTTAGAATTAGCATTTCTTTCTACCAAGCAGAGGATGGGATAAATAGCTCAGTAAGTATAGTTTACTGACTCTTGACAAAGAGAAGTATTAATAGTGTGGTGGATTTGAAGTTGCAAGCCTTGGTTTCAGGTTCCAGCTTTTCCACGGAATGCTTTTGGGCAAGTTGTGTTACCTCTCTGAGGCTCAGTTCTCCCATCTGTATAAACAGCAAAAGCTTCTCTTTACAGAGCAGACTACCTCACAGGATCATTATGAACTTTAAAAATAAAATATTTAATCATCTGAAAGGTACTACATAAAACTAAATGATTATATGTTGTCTTCTAACATGTTTTATTATGAATAATTCAAGAATTTATTCAATAAAATGCTGTGGCATTGGAGAAGACTCTTGAGAGTCCCTTGGACTGCAAGGAGATCCAACCAGTCCATCCTAAAGGAGATCAGTCCTAGGTGTTCATTGGAAGGACTGACGCTGAAGCTGAAACTCCAATACTTTGGCCACCTCATGCGAAGAGTTGACTCATTGGAAAAGACGCTGATGCTGGGAGGGATTGGGGGCAGGAGGAGAAGGGAACGACAGAGCATGAGATGGCTGGATGGCATTACTGACTCGATGGACATAAGTTTGAGTATACTCCGGGAGTTGGTGATGGATAGGGAGGCCTGGCGTGCTGCGATTCTTGGGGTCGCAAAGAGTCGGACCCGACTGAGTTGTGTCCTGTGTGAACTGAACTGAACATGCTTTATTACAAATAATTCAAGAATTTATTAAATAAAATGCATATGGCACTTGGACACTTCCAAATATTTTTAAGTATAAAAATAGCCTTAGCTCTGGCAGCCTGGATGGGAAGGGAGTCTGGTGGAGAATGGACACATGTATATGTATGGCTGAGTCCCTTCACCGTTTGCCTGAAACTATCATAACATTGTTAATCAGCCAAACCCCAATACAAAATAAAAAGTTAAAAAAAACTAGCCTAAGCTCTTTTATCACTTGTAACTTAACTGATGACCTAACATTGGCAGGATTAGATTAAGCTATTAAGAAAACTCCCAGTTATCAGTTTTTGGGGAATGAGCCCTATGTCCAGAGTTTGCCTCATGGGCAAAAGTGTTGTCAGGAGACCAGCAGTTGGGTACAATCTGTGCCTCACTGCCAAGGCTTTGAAGAACAACAGACTGTATCCTCTTATATATATGGTCCATGTTCCAAACTGAAGTACATTATACATTTAAAAATACAGGAATGAAAACATTAGCAGCATTAAGGCTAACTCTGCTGGGAAGAGAGCTTGTGGTGCATTGCAGATAAGCAGCAGCGGCAACTGCTGAGTCCAGTTCTGGAATCAGCTTCGTTTCCACTTGCCGCCTTGGTCAATCAGCTCAGGAAATGGAAAGAACCAAAGTTCACCAGTGGGCCAGAAGGGATCCTGAGGCAATTTTCCAGGGAAAGTTAAAAACAAATCAAGGAAAAGGGAAACGACTATCCTGCACCGAGTTGCTATAAAAATCAGATTAAATGCAGAACATCCCAGGTGAGAATCCTGTGAAAGAAAATAATTAAAAAATGTAATTTGATGTAAAAGCTGTATTCCAGAAGGACATACTGAGATTAATATTCGCTACCTTTGAAAGAGATGTGAGGGCTTCAATCGTCTTTCCCAGGGCACTTGTGAACACAGAGTGCTTGATGCTGTAATGCCATTATCCCGTTTATCATTCCCAACAGTCAGAACAGTCCCATTTTCTCACTGGGGAAATGGATTGGGTTTAACTGCGCTAAGCTCACAAACTGGCCATTTCCAGGTTTGTTCTTTCTCACTACTAAACCCCAACCATCATTCAAATCTGTCAAGCAGAGAAATTTTATAAAATGCACTTAAAACTTAAGTGGTTGAAAGAGCCCACGGTTGCCTAGCAACAGAGCTTTCAGAGGTAAGCAATGTGACGCGCTGAAGAAATCTCTAGAGAAGAGAGGAAACCTTGCTTCTAGGTGTAGCTTTCTTGCTTCTTTAAGTAGAGGAAGCATTTCTGCACTTGAGGGAACTCACGTATAAACTGACGTACTTGAATTAGATTATCACTAGGGTTCCTTTCATTATTTTATCTGTGATTGGATGAAATATCAAATTATTATCATATCAGACTCTGAGACATGACCCTTGGGTTTAGATTTCTAATTTCACTTACTTGCTAAATCACTTCCATCGTGTCTGATTTTTTGCAACCCTATGGACTGTAGCCTGCCAAGCTCCTCTGTCCATGGGAATCTCCAGGCAAGAATCCTGGAGTGGGTGCCATGCCCTCCTCCAGGGCATCTTCCCAGGGATTGAACCTGCATCCCCCGCATTTCCTGCATTGCAGAGGATTCTTTACCCACTGAGCTTCTGGGAAGACCAGATTCTAATGTTTTCATTGATTAATGCATTTTTGACCATTCCCAGTCAAATTCCTTGCCTGCCTAACCCTCTAAGTAAGATACTGTCCTGTCAATATACAATTCTTTTGCATGATTTACTTAAAGAACGAATGTTTCCTGAGAAAGCTATACATATATATATAAGGCACTATACTTGGGCTAAGGGAATAAAAATGAGTAAATCACAAACTGCATCTTCTAGGAACTTGCAGCCATGCAGAGCCAAAAATAAATTTAAAAATTATCTAGATAGTCTACTTCTTCTTATGTTGGACCATTTTTCTTTCATCTTTGTTCCTTCCTCTGTTTTCCAGTACCTGGCAAAATGCAGTTGCTTAAATAATATTTACTGAATGAGTAAATGACTTAAAAGTGGATTTGGACAGAGGACACTGGGGGTCACAGTCCGTAGGGTTGCAGAGAGTAGGACATGACAGAGCAACTAACAGTTTCACACTCACATACATATACGTGTGTGTATATCTAATTCTAGTGTTTAGTTGAGCATGACTATAAGGGGCTTTGCCATGAGGCTTCATAAATCATCTCCAGATGCTCAGCAGGAAGCAGAGTAAACAGACACAGGCTGGGTCAAAACTTACAGACCCAAATGTAGCCCTCATCTCTGAGAGCGTACATAAACCTGAATGAGTTTATCCACAAGCAACGTTAATTATTTCTGGATCTGGGTTATCATTTAAATATGATGGATGGTGCAAAGTAAAGAGAATGTCTAGATAGTGGAGATATATCTAGTCAAGTGAAATCAACATATGATTGCAGGAGGTTTATTTGGCCTCAAACAAAATGGAAATCAATAAAAGAAGTAGAGAAAACACATTTTTTTTAATTAAAAGAAATCCATACTTTTTAAAAATTAAGAACTGGATAAGCAGACATAATGAAAACACATAGCTGAAGAATAACACTGACTGTATGACTATGTCCTAAGTCATTACAATAGTCTCCTGACAGTAGCTGGCAAGAATAACTTGAAAAATAACTTAACCCAGCAGTAGGACAAAAACATCATCAGTAGTACTTAATATACCCTTTTTATATGTATATGTCCATATGCATGCATGCGTGCTAAATTGCTTCAGTCATGTCCAACTCTTTGTGACCCCACGGACTGCAGCCTGCCAGGCTCCTCTATCCATGGAATTCTCCAGGCAAGAACACTGGAGATGCTTGCCATGTCCTCCTCCAGGGGATCTTCTTGACCCAGGGATTGAATCCTTGTCTCTTATTTCTCCTGCATTGGTAGGTGGGTTCATACCACTATTGCCACCTGGGAAGCTCATATATCTATCTGTGAGTGAGAAAAAGTCAGTCAGTCATGTCTGACTATCTGCAACCCTATGGACTATACAGTCCAGTGGAATTTACCAGGCTGTAATACTAGAGTGGGTTGCTGTTCCCTTCTCCAGGGAGTCTTTCCAACCTAGAGATTGAACCCAGGTCTCCAGCATCGCAGACAGATTGTTTACCAGCTGAACCACCAGGGAAGCCCATATATCTACACAGGGGTTTGCAAATCCCCAAAGTATTAATAAACGCCAGTGAGGCTTCAGTTGTGTGTCAGAGTCCTGTACACTTCAGCTGGACTCCAGCTTCAGATTTTCAATGCCATCAGGACCTGGAGAGCAAATCAGGAAGTGCAGACAGAAGCCCAGGTCTGTAGTCTGGAAACTGATAGTAGAAATGAATGCAAGACTGCAACAAAGTTTACAAACAGCTGCCTGTGAATAACTGCAGCAGAATAGACCCTGGGCTTGGAGAAAACGCAGTCAGTTTCCTTCTGGATCTCTTTGGTTTTATCTAACTTGACCCAGAGGTGAGTGTTCACATGATGGGCTCACAAACTATAGTCAAGCCTGCATGACTAGGGCTGGAAGGGGCTCAGGGTGGTGATCCTGTAAAAGTTTTCAATTGTATGCATTCAGGAAGGTCTCACTGTATATAGTTTATCTGTCTTAAAGACAAAATTAGAAATTGTATTGCCTTATTCCTCAGGTAACAATCCCTTTTTCTCAGTGGAATGTGTAAACCTTCAAGTCATGCATGAGATACAGAATCTGAAATAGTGCTTCCACATTGGGACTTAATGAGAATACATGACGAGGTAGGGCCAGCAAATTAACAACCTCAAAGACAAAGGTTTATAATAAACATCTTATGCCCGTGATATTCTAGTCAAAAAGAATGCAAACAATAATACTGAATTCAAAACAGGGGAATTAGATAGCAAACCTGCCCTCTGGTCCTCTTTACCAGTTGGAAGAAGATGCCGTTCGTTTTCACATTTCTGAGTTAGAGTCATGCACTGTGTTTTATGAAAGTGCATTATTAAAATGTTTTGATTTGTTTGTACTCTAGGATATAAAACCAACTGGGGGATCTGGGATGTGTAAGATGTTTATCCTTGCTCTTTGATGATTAATCACTGCCTTCACTTTCCCTTGCTCTTCACCGGGTATCTCAGTGTTCATAAATACCTGTCATAGAAATTATAAATAGAATAAAGGACTCAGAGTTAATGAAGCTATTTTTAACATAGTGATATTGCTGACACTTATGAACATTTTCTATGTGCAGTTTCTGTCCTAATTTCTTTACATATATTAGCTCCTTTGATCCTTATAATAGCCTTATGAGATGGATACTGTTATATTTGACACTTGAGGAAAAATCAGACATGGAAAGCTTACCAAATTTGATCAGGTTTACATGTGTAAGTGGTGTAGTTAAGAATCAAACATAGGATTTATTAATATGAGTCCCTTCTATACACTTAACCACCAAACTCTTCTGCCTCTTAAAGATGTTGAATGCTATCAACAATCAGAAGACCTACTTAATAAGGCTAACTTTAGTATCATCTATGAATTAGATACTGGGATCAGATGGTAAAAAAATCTGCCTGCAATGCAGGAGTGAAATGAAGTGAAAGTGAAGGTCACTCAGTTGTGTCCAACTCTTTGCGACCCCATGGTCTATACAGTCCATGGAGTTCTCCAGGCCAGAATACTTGAGTGGGTAACCTTTCCCTTCTCCAGGGGATCTTTCCAACCCAAGGATCGAACCCAGGTCGTCTGCATTGCAGGTGGATTCTTTACCAGATGAGCCACAAGGGAAGCCTGGGTTCATTCCCTGGGTTGGTAAATCCTCTGGATAAGGGAATGGCTACCCATTCAGGTATTCTTGCCTGGAGAATTCCATGGACAAAAGAGCCTGGTGGGCTATAGTCCACGGGGTCAGATATGACTGAGCGACTAACACTTTCACTTTTCAACACATGCTCTAGATGAGTAACACACTTTGTCAGTAGGTCAAAAAGATACACAACCCAAACTACAGATGTGGAAAAAGGTACCCATATTCAGATTCTGTGTCTAATATTACTAAAAAAAAAAAAAAACAAATCGGTGCAGAACGAGAAGCAAGTTCAGATTTTTATAGCACCTGTCTTAGACTTGAGTTGCATCCCCATAGATTTCAGCCACAATATTTCACAGAGGAATTTGTTCCTGCAATGTTTTCAAACCTGCTGGTAAAAGTCCTTTATCACTACTGCATTTCTTGGTTTTCTTTCTGCTTAGGATCTAAATCATTTTGCATGGTCTATTTCTGTATCTGGAGGTAGGAGGGAAGACTAACTCCCACATCTTAGTTCAACCTCACAGTACCTCGATTTTGCTTAAATGTACTATTCTCAAGGATTCAGTTCTGGGAAACATGAGGCTAGAGTTTTTGGAGGATTGGTGTTTCTGAGTAGAGGTCACTCAGTATAAACCAAGCTAGCATCTTTGCTGTATTTATGTAAATTCATGCAGCCTAATCGATAGAGCCAAAGGATATGGATAGGAAAGAAGCTGTATTACATAGTAACATAGTTTCCTGCTCCTCCACCCCAGTGGATTGATCATGTTAGGTGGTTTAAGGCTGGTGACTCACTGGATTACATAAGTCATTGATAAATCAGTGGCAATAACAAGACTTCCACAAATCACAACCATGAGCTTCTGTGACTCCCAGGTCTATCTCTGTAATATTTTTCATTTTGCTTTTTAATAGAGAGATCTGATACTTTAGTTCTTAGTGGCCCAGCAATCAATCCTATGCTAAATCTAGACTTAAAAACTTATGGGCTTATCAACCTAAGACATTGACAGAACTCAGGGAACTTTACAAGTTGTCATCTTTCCCTACTTCTAAGGCCCTAGGATGTCAGAGCCATCACTGCTCAGGCCCCTAGTCCTTGCTTTTTCTTTTTGCTTAGCCACAGTGACTTGCAAAAATCACTCATAAAGATTTTCCCCATCAAGCAAGCAATAAAAAAGGATGCAAAGCATTTGGGAAATGCAAAATGCTACATAAATTTAAGCTCAGTTCTGTTTATTGTAAACCTTGCATGAAAACAAATATGACTTTTGCTTAATTTAGGAGAAGAATTGATGTGTTCAGTGAGGAAACTGGTGCAGTGTAAAAAGCTTAGATTTGGGTTCTGAGAGACAAGAGTTTTACTTTCAGCTTTGGCACTTACTAGGTAGGGGATCTGACAGATTAATCTCTCAGAGCTTCAGCTTTCTATATAAAAATATATAATAATAATCACGGGCACCCATGAACACTCACGTGCACACACACACACACACACACCCTCAGAGATTTGTGAGAGCTACTTGATATAACAGGTAAAGTGCCCAGCAGAACGTCTATCTGACAGTTTTCCTAATGTTCTTGATGCTAAATCACTAGAGCAAATGATTCTCAATAGAAAACAAATAGGCACATGGTGCATCCAGTAAAGTTATCACAAAGGAAGAGGAAACCCTGATGGTGTCTCATTCTTTCTCTTCCTAGCAGCTCTGCTTGGACTAAAAATCCATGTGGACCTGGAATGACATTGAATGAATAGATAGAACTCTTCCTGAAACTACCCAATAACAGGTCATTGCAAGTTCGTCAATGATGGGGAATGATGTTGATGTTGGAGCATGGACCAAAGAAACACGATGCAGAGGAAGCAATCCTGGACATGTGCCAGGTGTGGAGGGATCTGGCTCCACCCGGTTGCCAGCTAGCCAGCCCTCCAGTCTTTGTAGGTGGCAGTTTCCTCACTTGAAAAAAAAATGAGGAAAATGGCCCAATAACCTCTGATAGCCTTGAATTGCATTTTGAATCTGTGAAATGAAATTCCTTCATGAAAAAGAGATTTTCTACAGCTCAGCAAATAGGCCGGCTGCTAAGAAGAGCCATAAGGTTTTTAGAGCAGGAAAGAAACCAATCTCTATTATTTCCAGGATGGGAATTTAGCTTTAGCCGTCTCTGAAGCACTGGCTGTTGGCAAAGCCATGAGTTCCATCACTGAGGAGTAAAGCACAAATGACTTTATTCCAAGTCGGAAATGTCACCTGTAGATGCAGCGACATTTTTCTAACCGTATCATTAATAGAGGTGTCCCAGACCTTGAGGATTTTACAAGAAAGTGAAAAAGTAAAAAAAAAAAATAAAAATAAAAATAAAAAATAAATAAATAAAAGAAAGGTAAGAGAAACCTCTCTTGACTTGAACATTGAGAGTGAGACAAAGTGATTTTAAAAGCATCTTCCATTTCTAAATTTTCTATTTTTATTCTACATACATAATAGAGTTCTTAATAATCTCACAGTTGTATTTGGAAATGACACAGATTTAAGGAATGCTAAAATGACTTTTCTGCTCAAAAATACAAAGTGACTCTTCAGTACCTAAATAAATTTCAAGATGCCAAAAGTAGGCATTCAGATCCTTCACCACATACAATCTATCACTTCAACATGATATGTTTTCCAGGGTTTCTTTCAACACACATTACTCAATATACATTTAAAATTCCCTTTCTTTGTGAAAACTCCTTAAGTAAGGGATTGCAGTTTTATTTTTCTGGTAGTCCTTATGAATGCCTTGCATATAGGTGGTGATAAAATGTATGAAAATATAAAAGAATAAACAGCATCAAGTCTTTTTTCTCAA
Source organism: Cervus canadensis (assembly GCF_019320065.1). NCBI lineage: Eukaryota > Metazoa > Chordata > Mammalia > Artiodactyla > Cervidae > Cervus > Cervus canadensis. The sequence goes on along the minus strand of NC_057415.1, from coordinate 5,466,019 downwards.
ATACAAAATGAAGGAGCAAAATAATTAAGGAAACCCAATGAAAGTGTCTTCCCTGGTGGCTCAGTGGTAAAGAATCCACCTGTAAATGCAGGAGATGCGAGTTTGATCCCTGGGTCGGGAAGATTCTCTGGAGGAGGAGATGGCACCCCACTCCAGTGCTCTTGCCTGGAAAATCCCATGGACGGAGGAGCCTGGTAGGCTGCAGTCCATGGGGTCGCGAAGAGTCGGACATGACTGAGCGACTTCACTTTCACTTTTTACTTTCATACATTGGAGAAGGAAATGGCAACCCACTCCAGTGTTCTTGCCTGGAGAATCCCAGGAATGGGGGAGCCTGGTGGGCTGCATGTATGGGGTCACACAGAGTCAGACATGACTGAAGCAACTTAGCAGCAGCAGCTGTGTGATCCTGGACAAATTCCTTAACAACCCTGGGCTTAATAAAACTGATATTAAATGAGGAAATGCAGGGAACAGCACAGAGCTCCATCCTTCTTTTTTTAAGTTTATATTTAATTTGTTACAATACTGCTACTGATATATGTTGTGGATTTTTGACCAGAAGGTATGTGGTATTCTTAGCTTCCTAACCAAGGATCACACCCATCCTCCCTGCGTTGGAAGGCAAAGTTTAATCACTGGACCACCAGTGATGTCCCAGCTCTTCTAAAATGTTCAGAAACATGTTAGTATTTTTCCTCTCTGCTGATTCTGTATTTCTTATTCTTCTCTATGAGATAATAAAGAATAAGCCATGGGCAGTCATTTAGATGATCAAAAAGCATACACCGATTTATGACCTGTAATCTTCTGGGGTCCACTGTGAATGGGCTTTGCTTGCAACCATTTCTGGGTCACTTTCATCTCTTTGCCCTTTTCTATATTAGTGCTTCTTGTAGACTGCAAATCAAACATGTGTCATGATACATGTAGCATGAGGCTAAAGAATTATTGACTCATTTTTTCAGAAATGGAAATTAGGAAAACTTCCCTCTGTAGCCATCATTTCTGGATGAGTTTCTGGACATTTTGACAGCTTTGCAGTTTCCAAGCTCAGAATTGTGTCCTAGGTCTATTTATCTGTCACCTCTCCTCTACTGAGCAGAGATTTAGGAAAGTGCCATAACTGTTTTAACTAAAGATTTCAGGATTTCCAAATGGGCCATGATAGAAGAATTGGCTTGGCTCCTATTGGGTCCTACATCTTCCTGAAAGTCTAATGTAGTGTTTTTGAGGAGAAAAATAAGAAAAGTGAAAATGTTAGTTGCTCAGTTGTGTCCCACTCTTTGAGCCCCCATGAACTCTAGCCCTCCAGGTTCCTCTGTCCTTGGAATTATCCAGGCAAGACTGCTGGAGTGGGTAGCCATTCCTTTCTCCAGGAGATCTTTCCAACAGAGCACCATCACAAATCCAAACTCCTATTAAATTAACCAAAATCACTGAAACAATTTCTCCCAGTGGTCTGATCACGTTTAGCTGATAACTTCAATGTTTTTCTATTGCTAATTTAAATCTAACATCTAATTTAAATATTTCTACCTAGCTTTCAAGCTCTTCTACTGAATGGCTTCATCTACTCATTAAATTCCATCTTCCCTTTGCTCCCCAGCACCTGCTGCCCACAAGCTGTTAATGTTCTACTTGGTTATTACGGCGTCCTGCCCCAGGGTCACAGCTGCAAGGCCTTGCATCTAGACCGCAGAAGCAGAGCCCAGAACCAAGACCACCTCAGAAGCTGACTGAGTCCCTTTGTAACTGTTGTCAAAAGCCCTCCTGATCATCACTAGCCAGCTTTCTGACACCAATTAGGCAAAAATACCCACCCCAGTGTTTACCCTATAGCGCCCTAAGCAATCACCTAATGCCAGCTTTCCAGCAGGAACTGTCTTGGTCTTGGAGCTATAAAAATTGCTACCAATCCATGAAAAGCATCAGTTCACCTTGAGCCAGCCCACTGTAATAACAACATCTCCCACTCTAATAAATAAAAAAATAAGTAATAATAAAAATAATATAATAAATATAATAATAATAAAACAAAATTCTCCCTTCTGATGACTCTCCCTGGCCGGTCAGGAGGTTTGCACACTGCGCTCGCAGTGCCCACTTTATCTCTGCTCTTTGTCTTTAATAAACTCACTCCATTATGAAACGCTCTGTATCTTGAAATTATTTTCCACCCTGTGTTTGCACTGCCATGACACCTACTTAACATAAACGTCACCTGCTTCCTGAAATGCACTCCAAGCTCCCTAGTCCCAAATCCTTTTTCTCCGAGATCAAGTTGGCCTTATCTTGTCCATAAAACTTTTCTGATTAGTCCAACTTTTGTAATTATGAATTTCTTACTCTTCCACTAACATCCTCACCATCCCCCCACCAATGTGAACAATTCTGTCTTGGAACTGTGAATGTTTTGCTTAGATAAGTTAATGGCCTCCACCAGTGGTCCCCAAACTTTTTTGGTACCAGGGACTGGTTTTGTGGAAGACAATTTTTCCATGGACAGGGAGCGGGGAGGAGGGATGGTTTGGGGATGATTCAAGCACATTACATTTATTGTGCACTTAATTTCTATCATTACTACATCAGCCGAACCTCAGGTCATCAGGCATTAAATCCTGGAAGTTGGGGACTCCTCCTCTAGGCCAAGCCTTCCTCCTCATAATCTTACCTGCCATGTCTCTTTGCGTCCAAATTTTAAAAGAAGTGATGTGAATAGGAGCAGGGCCTAATGCAAAGGATGGAGAGGGTAGTTTAAGTTTTATTTATTTATTTATTTTTTGCATGTTTCCTGAGATTATAGTGAACTGAATTTCATAATATTTTAATGACTTAGCTTGATACAAGCCAATTTGTTTTAGAGCCCATGTAATTGCATGTGGCACCAAATGAGGAAAAAGGATGAATGTTCTCCCCACCTCTGCATGAAACTAAGCAGAATTTTGACTTGTAGTCAATAGGGTCTAGGCAGGTCACAGATGCCACATTCAGCTGAGGATAATTGATCAGTATGCATGAAAAGAATAGTAAGAAGAGAAATTGCTATTTTGGAAAAAGGTGTGATTAGGGTTTTAGGAGAGTCAAAAAAGATGGTAAAGCATCTCACGTCTACTGAGTGTCTTACCAAGTTGTTTTTTTTTACTAGAATTTCTCTCTCATACTCATATTCAGCCACAAAAGCACATCAACAGTGGCCAAATGTCTTCATCCTAAGTGCTTATCCCCCAGTAGCACACCGGGTGGGTGGGGAACTCTAAATAGCTTCTTACTTAGGAGACAGGTGGGCAGTGAGGCTGAAAATGCATGTTAACGATCTGCCTTCAGTGGTAGCAGAGGCTGAGGATGGGATGCCCTTGTTACTGAAGATTATTTGTTCTCGTTCTGACTGTTTTAGGACATCGACAAGCCATTTTCTACGCTGAGAATGGAGATGGGAAATCAGGCATGACTCATTTTTCTAAGTTAAAAACACTATTTCTTTTTAAATTACAAAAAGTAATCTCCATTGGCTTTTAACGAGTAAATTATGCAAACACACAAAGAGAAGTTTAATAATCTTCTTGCCCCCTTTATTTCCTTTTCTCTACAATAACCAAAGTTTTGAGCCTGAAAGATGACCTGTTAGAAAGTCTCTGGGGTTCAAATCCATCCACGCTCACATATGAAGTAGGTTACTCTGTGTTCCTTTTCTATCTGGATGAGTGCTTGCTACTTAACATGAGATTTTTTTCTTAAAAATTTAACTTTTTTTCCCCAAGCTGATATAAGTAAGAGCCTTGAGAACAGAATGATTTAAAGTATCTTTTGGAGACTTCCCTGGCAGTCCTGTGGTCAAGGCTTTGCCTTCTGGTGCAGGAATGCAAGTTCGATCCCTGGTCGGGGAGCTAAGATCTTATATGCCTCAGACCAAAAAGTCAAAACATAAAAACAGAAGAAATATTGTAGCAAATTCAGTACAGAAAGTCTTTAAAAATGGTCCACATCAAAAAATCTTTAAAAACATAAAGTATCTTTTGTGCCCTATCAGATAAATCTTTACCTCCCGAACCAACCAAACCCACACAGCACCAAGGTGCATTTCAGACCATGTCTTGGGCTTCCTACCATACTCTGGTTGCCACTAGAAATACGAACGTTTCCTTGGTTATCATTGGCTTTATTAAAAAAGCTAGCTAACTAAAGCAAATCTGGTAGTCCTATTTCTAATATCTTGTCAAAAAAGTGCCTTAAGGAGGAACTTTGTACCTCTTGTAATTAAGGGGAAAAATATATACTCAACAATATGCATGGGCTTCCCTGGTGGCTCAGACAGTAGAGAATCTGCTTGCAGTGCAGGAAACCTGGATTCAATCCCTGGGTTGAGAAGATCCTCTGAAGAAGGGAATGGCTACCCACTCCAGTATTCTTGCCTGGAGAATCCCATGGACAGAGGAGCCTGGCAGGCTACAATCCATGGGGTCTCAAAGAGTCAATCATAACTAAGCACATACAACATATACATAGATTAAAATTTTGGTATGAAAAAGGGAAGGATTTTAACCATAGGACTGCAAGTATCATTGGCTTAGAAGATTTTACCATTTTTCTTGTGACGTAGCTATTCCTCTCCTAAAAACCATTTTTAGTTATCTCATATAAGTGGGCATTCTCTGACTCTGCTAATAAAATTTTTTCTCAGTGATAAGAAGAAAATTGCACTATCATCTGCTAAGTACTATAGTGTAATGCAAGGTAGTCTGATCACCACTACATCTAATTAAAATAGGAAATCACTTTTTAAAATCCTTCTGTATTAAGAAGATTTAATTATAACAGTCCTATATTAGCAGTACCCCTCAAAGAAAAGAGGTTAAGTAAACCCACAGTGCCAGAATTCTTAGTCAAAAGCAGGATGCTTTGACAAGTCGGTCAGATTTCTAGTGTCACTGACATGACGTTGTTTCAGCATTACAGCAAAGCTGGGTTCTGTCTTGATCACTCGAAGACTGGTAATCTCAATGATTTACAGAAGCCACGCATTGGATTTCACAATAAGAGAGCAATTTACCCTTTGTATTCATAGGTGTGTTTGTTTGTTCAATTTCTGAGTCTTTTCATAGGACTGGGCTTCCCTTGTGGCTCAGACGGTAAAGAATCTGCCTGCAATGCGGGAGACCTGGGTTTGATCCCCGGATTGGGAAGATTCCCTGAAGAAGGAAACAGCAAGCCTCTCCAGGAATTCTGTTCTGGAGAATTCCATGGACAGAAGAGCCTGACAGGCTACAGTCCATGGAGTTGCAAAGCGTTGGACACGACTGAGCGGCTATCACTCACTCATTCACTTCATAGGACAGTCTGATTTCTTATCCCCTCCATCCTCTTTACTGGTTGAACTCACAGAAGCCAATGTATATGAGGAATTCACACAAGCCTAGTGCAGGCACAGACTCCCATCTCTAATTATTCCAGACCATCTCCTATTCTACTCATCCTAACAAATTGTCCCTAAATTGCCTAGCTCTCCAATTCCAGTTAATTTTCAATACGCAATTTCTTGACACTTCTTCTACTGCATTTTAAGGACCCACTTTGTATATGTCTCTTTGGATTAGCCGCAGTTTTGTCTCTTAGTCAATTTTACATTGTCCCTCTGGCAGAATGATGATGGCACAGTCTTGGTGCTTGTTGAATCAATGCCGGGATTTAGTCTGCCCTGCCTAAACTCTCAACTAGGGGAAACCAACTTGTAATATAGGGGAAAAATTATTGTGAAGATCAGAAAAACAGCATCTTTTGATTTTCAGCCAGAAAATAAATATATTAAATTTTCATCACAATTGTCTACATTATTTTCTTATTTATATGAACCAGAACTTTGATTTCTAAATTAGATTACTGAGTCTCATAAAGAATAGCTGTCTTATCTCTTTTAAAAGTTTTTTTTTTTTTCTAAAGAATGAAGCGAAGTGAAGTCGCTCAGTTGTGTCCGACTCTTTGCGACCCCGTGGACTGTAGCCCACCAGGCTCCTCCATCCATGGGATTCTCCAGGCAAGAATACTGGAGTGGGTTGCCATTTCCTTCTCCAGGGGGTCTTCCCAGCCCAGGGATCGAACCCAGGTCTCCTGCATTGTAGGCAGACGTTTTAACCTCTGAGCCACCAGGATGCATGCATATGTAACACTGAAACACTTTGCTGTACATCTGAAACTAACACATTATTAATCAACCATAAACCAACATAGAATAAAATTTAAAACAATAAATAAAATACTTTTTCATGAAATACATATAGTTTAAAATATCCAGTAATATTCAAGATTTATAATGAAAGATAAGAGCTTCTGCTGCATGCTTCCCCATTCTTGGTTTCCATCCACTATACACCAAACAATCAATACTGTAAGTTATTTCCACTATCTCAGTATTTCTAAATAAGTTACTTATGCTTCCCCTCAGCTATATCTCACAATGCTGCATAACTGGATACCTTCTTTAGACCTGCCATAAAACTTATTACTTCTCTCTTTGGCTATGTCTAACATGCTGCTCAGCACATCCATTGCATTTTAATTTTTAATTATATTTTATCTATTTTTAAATCTAGAGGTTATTTTTGTTCCTAATTTCTTTTTCTGGTCAACTTTTAACTCTTTAAATGTAATTATGTACTTATTTCTTATTTTTGAAACCACTAATTCCAACGTTAATTATATTTGTGAATTTTAGTCTGTTGTTTTTTCCCTACTAATTCTTACTTCTAATGATTTAATTTCAATTCTGCTTTGAAATTTTCTAAAATGTGGTATGCTGTTCATTGAATCCTTACTATGAGACAAAAATTGAAACTGTGATTAAAGTGGCATTCATTTAGCTTCCATCTCTGAATTCATGTTTCCCATGGTTTCTGAATTCATAGAATTTCCTTTGTTTCTCTGGTGGCTCAGACGGTAAAGAATCTGCTTGCAAAGAAGAAGAATCGGGTTTGATCCCTGGGTTGGGAAGATCCCTTGAAGAAGGGAATGGCTACCCACTCCGGTATTCTGGCCTGGAGAATTCCAGGGACAGAGGCTACAGTCCACAGGACTGCGAAGAGTCAGACACGACTGAGCAACTAAAGCTTCCCCTTTCTTCAGCCCCTCCTCTCCCTCCTCTGGTCAGTAACTCCTCTTGCCTGTTCACTCGAGGCCAGCCCTTGTATAACAGCTGTGGTACTGGACTACCGTACTTTTCAAGGTACTGCACTGCATGACTAAAAATGTTGGTTTTTTTGCTTTTATTTTTTATGCATTATTTGTGTGAAAAGTTTTATAAACCTATGACAATTACACTACTATATAGCCAATTGTGTTAGTTGGGTACCTAGGCTAAATTTGTTGGACTTACAAACAAACTGGACTTATGAACTGGCTCTTGGAATGAAACTTGTATATAGGGGACTTACTGTAGAAGAGCCCACCCTAATGACCTTGTTTAACTTAATTATCTCTTTAGAAGCATTACCTCCAAATACAGTAAAATTCTGAAGTTCTAGCTCTGAGGATTTCAGCGTATGAATGTGCAGATGGGGAATCAATTCAGCTCATAACACACCTCCCTCTGGCTTCTCCATATTCATATCCTTCATGTATGCAGAACACATTCACCCCATCACAACAGCCCTAAATGTCTTAACTCATTCTAGCGTGTACTCTAAAAGTCCAAATTTTCATCTAAATATGATCTAAATCAGGTATGGGTGAGACTCAAGGTATGACTCAACCTAAGATGAAATTTCTCTCTAGCTGTGAACCTGCTTTTGTTTCTGGCTCCTTGGAAATGGCAGCTGGGTTTTGGTCTTTATGTATCTTGCTGTCCATAATTTGCCACAACTGCACACACACACATTTATTTTTAGTCTCTTATATTAATAGTTACTTGGTGTTTTGTTGCTTGAGGAAGTATTTGTCCAGGTGCAAACACCTCAGCAAAGGTCTCCCGTCCCAGGTCCCAGTCTGCCTCACCCAATCCAGCCATGAATCTCAGGATGGGGAGGAACTATGTACTGTATCAACATCTAGGGGAATTGAGTCCTATGCCAAAAATTATCAATATCTCAGTTATTTTCCACTAAGTATCTGACTTCATTGGGCATTATTTTCATTACTTTAAAAAGTAACACATTTATTTAAACTCTCAGTGGTAGGTAATGAGCCTATCTTGTATTCAACCCTGTGCTACTGGTCCAAGGATCTGCTGGAGGTAGTCAGCTTTTAGCACAATAATTGAGAAAGTGAAGAAAAAGTGAAAAGTGTTAGTCGCTCAGTCGTGTCTGACTCTTTGTGATCTCATGAACTATAGCCCCCAGGCTCCTCTGTCCACGGAATTTTCTGGGCAAGAATACTGGAGTGGGTTATCATTCCTTTCTCCAGAGTATCTTCCGGACCCAGGGATCTAACCCAGATCTCCTGCATTGCAGGTGGATTCTTTACCATCTGAGTTAGCAGAGGGAGCAGAATAAATATTTTTAAGTCACCTTTTAAAAAAATAATAAAACTTTTCTGAGTAATTTCCCTAGTTTTACTTTGCTATCATATTAATTCACTACACTATCTACATAAGAGTCAGTTAAAAATGCCTCCAACTTACTATTGCCTCTAGTCTAAGCTGGTTCATCCTCTCTCTTGGTGAAGGACCTGATGAGGCCTTGTCTATATAGAACAGAACCCTAGAAGCCAATATCAACTTTCCCCTCTGCCCAATTCCTCTCCCCTCACTCAGAAAAAAAAGCCTTGTGAAGCCACCCTCTTTTGGCTGTCTCTACCATCCTTGGTCTCTATAAAGCATGGCATCTTCTATGATGAACTTCTATGATGGACTATGAATGGACCCATTAAACCCTGGTGTCCACAGACTTTCCAGTTCTCCTTGTAGTCCTCAGTTTCTGCTTGGTAAATCTTTGAACATTTGTTAAGATCTTAATGAAAAGGTGCCTTCTTGAAGGCTCCTCCACTCCAACAAACAGTGTACATCTCCTCTTCATTAACCTGGGCAACCCCATCTATTACCTTCCTCCTACATGCCTTTCATCACCTGTTTTGCCTTTCCATGAGGCTTGGGTTCCTTGGGCTTTCCTGGTGGTTCAGATGGTAGAGAATCTGCAATGCAGGAGGCTCAGGTTCAATCCCTGGGTCAGGAAGATCCCCTGGAGAAGGGAATGACAATCCAGTCCAGTATTTTTGCCTGGGAAAACCGATGGACAGAGCACTCAGGCAGGCTACAGCCCATGGTTTCACAAAGAGTTGGGCACGACTGAGCAACTGACACCTTCACACTTTCACTTTGAATTTTTCATTCTTGTTCAGTCACTCAATTGTGTCTAACTCTTTGTGACCCCATGGACTGCAGCACGCCAGGCTTCCCTGTCCTTCACCATCTCCCACAGCTTGCTCAAACTCATGTCCGAGTCAGTGATGCCATCCAACCATCTCATCCTCTGTCGTTCTCTTTTCCTCCTGCCTTTAATCTTTCCCAGGGTCTTTTCTCAGGGTCTTTTGTAATGAGTTGGCTCTTTGCATCAGGTGGCCAAAGTATTTGAGTTTCAGCTTTAGCATCAGTCATTCCAATGAATATTCAGGACTGATTTCTTTTAGGATTGACAGGTTGGATCTCCTTGTAGTCCAAGGGACTCTCAAGAGTCTTCTCCAACACCACAGTTCAAAAGCATCAATTCTTTGGCACTCAGCTTTCTTTATGGTCCAACTCTCACATCTGTACACGACTAATGGAAAAACCATAGCTTTGACTATATGGACCTTTGTTGGCAAAGTATTGTCTCTGCTTTTTAATATTCTGTCTCGGTTGGTCATAGCTTTTGTTTCAAGGAGCAAACCTCTTTTAATTTCATGGCTGCCATCATCATCTGCAGTGATTTTGGAGCCCAAGAAAATAAAGTCTGTCACTGTTTCCACTGTTCCCCCATCTGTTTGCCAGATGTGATGGGACCAGACGCCATGATCTTTGTTTTTTGAACACCGAGTTTTAACCAGCTTTTTGACTCTCCTCTTTCACCTTCATCAGGAGGCTCTTTAGTTCTTCGCTTTCTGCCGTTAGAGTGGTGACATCTGCTGAACCTAGAATAATCACCTCCAATACAGCAAGTGTGCAATGAACCCATGCTGAATAATGGAGTAAACGGATAATTAAAGAAGCAGAACCTAAATGGTATTGATCCATGTTTGCTATATATTTCGTTATTGACAAGCCATTTTTCCCTCTGAAATATAGTCCAAGGTCTCTGTTTCAGGTTTTGGTTCCAACACCACAGTTCAAAAGCATCAATTCTTTGGCGCTCAGCCTTCTTTATGGTCCAACCCTCACATCCATACACGACTAATGGAAAAACCATAGCTTTGACTATATGGACCTTTGTTGGCAAAGTATTGTCTCTGCTTTTTAATATTCTGTCTCGGTTGGTCATAGCTTTTGTTTCAAGGAGCAAACCTCTTTTAATTTCATGGCTGCCATCATCATCTGCAGTGATTTTGGAGCCCAAGAAAATAAAGTCTGTCACTGTTTCCACTGTTCCCCCATCTGTTTGCCAGATGTGATGGGACCAGATGCCATGATCTTTGTTTTTTGAACACTGAGATTTAAGCCAGCTTTTTGACTCTCCTCTTTCACCTTCATCAGGAGGCTCTTTAGTTCTTCGCTTTCTGCCGTTAGAGTGGTGACATCTGCTGAACCTAGAATAATCACCTCCAATACAGCAAGTGTGCAATGAACCCATGCTGAATAATGGAGTAAACGGATAATTAAAGAAGCAGAACCTAAATGGTATTGATCCATGTTTGCTATATATTTCGTTATTTTAAGCCATTTTTCCCTCTGAAATATATAAGGATCATTGGTCTCTGTTTCTAGGTTTTGGTTGTTTGCTTCAAGAGTTGCTTTAAGTGGGGGAGTTCCTAGTGAAAAAGGTCATATTTTGGCTGTTCTGTGATCCTGGGAAGGATTTCCACTGTAACACTCTCTTTTTTGAATTAGCTTTTATTGGAGTATAGTTGCTCTACACGGTCGTGTTGGTTTCTACTGTACAACAGAGTGAGTCAGCTCTGTGTACTGTATACACGCGTCTCAGCCGCTCAGTCATGTCTGACTCTTTGGGATGCTTTGGACTGTAGTCTGACAGGCTCTGCTGTCCATGGGATTTCCCAGGCAAGAATACTGGAGTGGGTTGCCATTTCCTCCTCCAGGGGATCTTCCTGACGCAGGGATTGAACTCTCATCTCCCGTGTCTCCTGCTTTGCAGGTGGATTTTTTTTTACCTGCCGAGCCACCGGGGCTGCCCTGGAAGTATCTATATATCACCTCCCTTTTAGATTTCTCACTCTTCTTTCTGAGAGTTGAATATCCAAGTGAACCCAGGGTGCAGTTGGCATCACACTGGACTTATGACTGATAATTCATTTCTGAAGGTGGGATCTTGTGTGTCAAGGGCCCAGCTGGTGATATTTTCAGCATAGAAACCTGTTAAACCACCAAGGCAGCGTTAATGAGATGGAATGAACTGATTTCTACTCTGGGTTGACTGGCATGGCCTCAATACTGTGGTATCAAATGAGTTCCGTGTGCTCCTTGGAAGATATTTTTTTCATTCCTTTGGCAGCATAAACACCCCAGTAGATAACAATGTCTTCATCCAAGTCTCTCTGCAGAGAGAGCACCACACACATTTCTGAGATCAAACTCATCTCCATTTACTTACCCTGGACCTGAATAAGCATGTCCCTGAGTCAGGACCTCAGGTTTCTTTTTTTTTTTTAATTTCACCACTCCTGGGTCATCAGTATAAACTACTATATCAAGAGCCTGATGCTGATAAGGTAAGAGAATGGAAGAGTTTAAATATGAGATGAGAATGATTTTTATTATTTATTTATTTATTGAATCAATGGGATATTGTTATCCTTTTTTAAAAATATTAAAAAAATATATTTTGGCTGTGCCATGCAGCTTGCAGAATCTCAGTTCCCTGATCAGGAATAAAACCCTTGCCCCTGCAGGGGAAGCTCAGAGTCTTAAAAACCAGACTTCCAGGGAAGTCCCAAGAATGATTTTTAAATGCTGGATGATATGCCTAAAATCATTTGTTTTCCTATCCAATGAGCCTTTTTTTTTTTTTTTTTTTTTGAGTCCGGCTAGAATGATGACAGGCCTTTGAATATTTCCTTCCCTCTAATCATTACTTTGAAGAACCTGCAGAAGATGTGAAAATGAAATTGATATCTGCTGCTTTATGGCAAAAACACAGGCCCACCCACTGCACCTGGTTGGCAAACCACTTCCTAGATCAATGTTGTTTCCCCAAGAATAAACTCGTAAGTCATTCTGAGACCACCTGTGATGTTGTTATCATCTTGGGGCACGATTCAGTGCTCAGTTGCTAAGTTGTGTCCAGTTCTTTGAAACTCCAAGGACTGTATCCCACCAGGCCCCCCAGTCCATGGGATCTCCCAGTCAAGAATACTAGAGTGGGTTGCTATTTCCTCCTCCAGGGGTTCTTCCTGACCCAGGGATGGAACCTGCATCTCCTTGGCAGGCAGAGTCTTTACCACTGAGCCACCCAGCATGACCAATCAGCCTCAAAACTGGAGTGGGGAAGAGTTCAGATTGTGGCTTTAGTCTGAAGCATATGGTCAGATTTTCTTGTTTTGCCATTTACAGCTGCATATAGGGACCGGTTATGCTTCGTTTTCTCATCTGTAAAATAATACTGGTCATAAAGCTTTGCAGTGGACATCCCAGGGTGAGCGTGTAAAAGTCTAGAAGTTTAGACCTGGAGTCTAAAAAGGTGCAGTACAAATGTCCTCTTTCCTTACCTATTAAAGATGACCATTCATCTGGTGCATTCTTTATTCAAGCAAGGAAGAAGGTTTCATCAGAGACTCTGTCTCTGTATTGATGCCTACCATCCCCCGACGCATTGGCTCCTTTCGAGTGTCAATAATTCTGCTGGTTTTCCTTCTCTGCCCAGATGGTGGGGGCAGCACCAGACAGCTTTCCTAGGCATGCTAAACTGAAGTAGAACATCACCCAGAGACAGTCCTGTCCTGTTGAGGAAGCATCTTCCAGAGCCTAGAAAGTGAAAGTGTTAGTCGCTCAGTGTGTTGGACTCTTTGTGATCCCATGAAATGTAGCCCGCTAGGCTCTTCTGTCCATGGGTTTCTCTAGGCAAGAATACAGGAGTGGATTTTCATTCACTTTTCCAGGTGATCTTCCTGACACAGTGATCAAACCCAGGTTTCCCGCATTGCAGGTAGATTCTTTACTATCTGAGACCCTGGGGAAGCCAGAACCTAAAGTAGTTGTAAAACACAGAAAAGATTTCGGGATCACAAGCACCCGCTAGGGAGTGGCCAAGAGAATGGTAAAAGGAACTGCAGCCTCAGCTGTATCCCCAAACAAAGCCCTCTGTGAACAACAGCATCTCAACCAGCGATTGCCTAAATTAGGGGGTCATTACTGGGTGGATGTTCTTGTCTTTCCTGGCTGTGTAAACCTATGAATCATTGTCCCTGTGGCTCCAAAGGTTAGGAAGTTTGCTGGATGGAAAATGAGAGTGGGAGTGAGATATATTCATTTCCTTTCCAGGAGTCTGAAATTGAGGGAGTCTACCTTTCCGCTATCAAAATTATATTTACCCGAGCAGCATGGGAGTGATTGAAAGCATACTCTTTGGAGTTAGACTTCCTGGGTTGATGTCCTGACTATGATATTTAATCAGCTAGCTCTCTCTCAGTGGATTATTTGACTTTTGATCTTAATTTTTCTCAAACTGTAAAATGAGGATAATAATATTAGCTCATATGTACTAATGTGAGAGTTAGACCATAAATAAAGCTGAGCACTGAACAACTGATGTTTTTGAATTGTGCTGAAGAAGACTCTTGAGAGTCCCTTCGACAGCAATGAGATTAAACCAGTCAATCCTAAAGAAAAGCAACCCTGAATAGTCATTGGAAGGACTGATGCTGAAGCCACCGTATGTGAAGAGCTGACTCACTGGAAAAGACCCTGGTGCTGGGAAAGACTGAGGGTGGGAGGAGAAGCAGACAACAGGATGGGGTGGTTAGATAGCATCACCGCCTCAATGGACATGAATTTGAGCAACCTGCAAGAGATAGTGGAAGACAGAGGAGCCTGGCATACAGTCTATGAGATCACAGAGAATTGGACTTGACTTAACGACTGAATAATACTCACAGAGTTGTTTCAATTTAAGAATGAAATTATGCTATTAAGTGCTTAGATTAATGCTTAACAAATAGCATGCACTCAATAAATGCTGTCTTTGCTCTCCTTGTAGCAAATCGCTGGTGTCCATGGCTTTTGCAGTCACTTATCTAGGATTCTCTAAGATAGCCCTGGCGTGGTTTCTTCCAAACTAGCCCTCCTTTTTCTCTGTCTTTCATCTCTGGAGACCCTCCAAGGTTTAAAGTTATATCTTCTTTTCTGAGCAATCGATATCCATTACGTATAGCTCAGGGTAGCTTTTCCTGGAGAAAGATGTTAATGCATTCTGTCAAAGCCTCAAGGCAGCCACTTCCTTACATAATTGCTTCTGAGTTTCCTGAAAGCCTGACCTTCAGGCAGAAAAGTGATCAGGAAGCTGCCAATCAGCTCAGCCTTCCAATTATTTCTCAGTCTTTGGTGATGATCCATTGTCGTCAAGGGTCCACCATTGAGTCCCAGCAGTCACGCAGGCTGTGGCTTCTCCTGACATTTAAAATCCCTTAGGTGTACCTGGGTGGGGAGGGGTGGGTACCTTCAAGCATCCACGGCAGCAGTGGCCAATCTCATGGACTCCAAAAACTAAGTAAACAAGATACTACAAGATTTAAAAACAAAAGCAAAACTCACAAGAGCCTTCAGGAGACTGGGTTATTTGGGGCTATTGACAAGTCAGCTTCAAGAGGACTGGATTTCAAAACAGAGTAAAAAGGACTTGTCTTTCCAGTTAGAATCTCCAATCAAAGCTTTCAGGCTGCCAACCCCGCTCTCCTCTCTTTTCAGCGATATGCTCTTTATTTTCTCCCTCAACCCGTGATCCTGGCAGACAGGGAAGTTTAGTCTGTCAAAATTCACCCAAAGCTACTTCCTTAATGATCAGGAAGAGGACTTTAACAAAATTCTTAGTGAGTTTGTTTAAAGTCACTGTTTCTGACGACTGGTGTCTAACAAAGGAATGGAATCAGGCTACTTGCTCGCAGATTTAGTTTTCTATGTCGCCTCCTAGTGACCTTTCTAGGAACTTCATTGTTAGGTTATCAGGTACCGAAAGACCTGCCACAGAAGTGGCAAGGAAATGTTTATAAGGAAATGTTTAGCTTTCTTCAGGATGATTTCACAATTTTAGCACATCCAAAGTTCAGTTTTTAAATTCCACAATCACCTATCAGTCCAGGTGCCTTGATAAAAAGGCAGAGTGGCTCTATACCTGGTTGATATTTGAGAAGACAGTCAATCAGTTCTCTGCAATCACATTTATATCCAGGAATTCAATAAACTATGGATAAAAAAACATTGAAAAAAAAATTCGAAAGTTCCAAAAGGCAAAAATTGAATCTGCCACATCTCAGCTCTTATTTATGTAGCATTTACATTGTGTTTATAACTATTAACAAAAGTACTATTTTCCTTACATTAGGTATTATAAATAATGTAGAAATGATTCAAAGTATACATGTGCATTGCATAAGTGTTAGACACTCCGTCTTGGTAGTCGCTCAATCTTGTCCGATTCTTTGCGACCCCATGGACTGTAGCCTGCCAGGCTCCTCTGTCCATGGAATTTCCCAGGTAGGAATACTGGAGTGGGTAGCTATTCCCTTTTCTAGGGGATCTTCCAGATCCAGAGATTGAACCCGAGTGTCCTGCATAGCAGATGAATTCTTTACCATCTTGTTGATCCTTTAATGGACCGGAACCTGTGGTTCCAAGCGTAAGAGAGAAAGAGGCTGATATCCCCTGGTTTACGCGGAAAGCCAATAGAGCCCTGTTCTTAGGGCTGGCGCTGCTCCACGTAGGCACCAGGTGCCCTCTCGAGTGGGTGAAGGCGCAGTGCGCCTTCTCGAGAGGGTCTTAGAAGCCCGGGCAAGAAAGTGAGCTCAGCGGGCCTCCACGCTCCGAGGAATTAGCCAGAAATAGAGACAGAGAAAGAGAGAAGGAATAGAAGGAAAGAAAGACACGGGGACCAAAGCTCTGATGGAGCAAAGGTGTTTTAATCAACATGGCGTGGGCATATATACTGTAGTAATTCTCAGCAAAGATAAAGATTAAAATTCCAGACTTAGAAAACATAAGATGATCCCTATCAAAGAGAGAGTTGCAAACAATCATCTTTTACCATTTGGCTCATAAAAAGGAAGTGGGTACTTATCACTGTAATGAGAAATGCCTGGATTCCTCAGCCCCAGGAAAGGCGTGCCTCTCCTCTTATTCCTGAATATTCAGGAATAAATAAGGGCCAGAGGGTTCCTGACAGATTCAAAACAGCGCAGAGGAAGCCTCCTGTTAAATGTTACCTGACACATCTGAACCACAAGGGAAGCCCATAGGTTACATTGCAAATAATAGGGGAAAAAAAAAAAAAAAGGACAACTTCACCACTTTATGTAAGCTACTTGAGCTTGGGAGGTTAGTCTCCCCTGGGGGCCTGGAACTAATCCTCCGCTGATAGCCAAGGAGGACTATAATGGATGCTACTGGGAATGTTGGTTTTGTTTTATTTATTTATTTATTTATTTTAATTTTTTATTTTATTTTATTTTATTTTTTATTCTTTGAATCAGCCATGGATTTACATGTATTCCCAATCCCGATCCCCCCTCCCACCTCCCTCTCCACCCGATTCAGTGCACTGCAGTCCTAGGCTTCCCTGGTGGCTCAGATGGTAAAAAATCTGTGTGTAATTCAGGAGACCTGGGCTCGATACTTGAGTTGGGAAGGTCCCTTGGAGAAGGGAATGGCTCACTGCAGTCCTGGCAGAACTAATGTAAAAATACACTTGATATTCCTTGGCACCATAACATTTAGATAATATATTGTAACAAATACAGATTTTGATTTATTTTTTCAGAGGATTTTTTTAAAGTGACTTGCAAACTTATAGTTTCCTTTGTAGTGCACCCATTTGTTTAGTTTTGCTTTTATTTCCAATATTCTGGGAGGTGGGTCATAGAGGATCTTGCTGTGATTTATGTCGGAGAGTGTTTTAGTTTGTGTTGTCATCACTGCAGTCCTAGGCTTCCCTGGTGGCTCAGATGGTAAAAAATCTGTGTGTAATTCAGGAGACCTGGGCTCGATACTTGAGTTGGGAAGGTCCCTTGGAGAAGGGAATGGCTCACTGCAGTCCTGGCAGAACTAATGTAAAAATACACTTGATATTCCTTGGCACCATAACATTTAGATAATATATTGTAACAAATACAGATTTTGATTTATTTTTTCAGAGGATTTTTTTAAAGTGACTTGCAAAAACTTACACTGCAGAATTCATCCCCTGCCCATCCTTCACCTTTTGACATGTACAGCCACTAGCATCTCTGATCAATTCGACTTCTTTTTATATTTTATACTGTTTTTCCTTGGGGTTCCTGACCCTGCATCACTCAGTGGTTGGAGATTTAGGCGCTGGTTTTGTCCACACTCTGGGAGCCTATAAACTTTGGCCCTCAGCCATTGATCTGCATGTGGGCTGGGGAGCATAGGCAGGGTTCAGCTGGGTTTCACTCCCATCTTGGATTTTCCTCTTTGTGGTGTTCTCCTGAGTACTCAATGCCCAGGCAGGTCTTTCCCCAGTTAGCTGGGAGGATGTGGGAGACGCATCAAACCTACCATGCTTCTCCTATGCCCACATCCTTCTTGTACCATTTCAGGTTGGTTCACTCTCACCCTCCCCGTGATTACAACTTCAGTCTAACTAAGGTGCATCTTTGTCCTATTTGTTTCCTATCAGCACTTTTAAAAATTAATTGAGAAATGCAAATCAAAACCACAATGAGTTACCATTACACGCCAGTCAGGATGGCTGCTATCCAAAAGTCTACAAGCAATAAATGCTGGAGAGGGTGTGGAGAAAAGGGAACCCTCTTACACTGTTGGTGGGAATGCAAACTAGTACAGCCACTATGGAGAACAGTGTGGAGATTCCTTAAAAAACTGGAAATAGAACTGCCATATGACCCAGCAATCCTACTGCTGGGCATACACACAGAGGAAACCAGATCTGAAAGAGACATGTGCACCCCAATGTTCATCGCAGCACTGTTTATGATAGCCAGGACATGGAAGCAACCTAGATGCCCATCAGCAGACGAATGGATAAGGAGGCTGTGGTACATATACACAATGGAATATTACTCAGCCATTAAAAAGAATTCATTTGAATCAGTTCTAATGAGATGGGTGAAACTGGAGCCCATTATACAGAGTGAAGTAAGCCAGAAAGATAAAGAACATTACAGTATACTAACACATATATATGGAACCCTATATGCAAAACAGAAAAAGAGACATAGATGTACAGAACAGACTTTTGGACTCTGTGGGAGAAGGCGAGGGTGGGATGTTTCGAGAGAACAGCATTGAAACATGTATATTATCTATGGTGAAACAGATCACCAGCCCAGGTGGGATGCATGAGACAAGTGCTCGGGCCTGGTGCACTGGGAAGACCCAGAGGGATCAGGTAGAGAGGGAGGTGGGAGGGGGGATCGGGATGGGGAATACACATAAATCCATGGCTGATTCATGTCAATGTATGACAAAAACCACTACAATACTGTAAAGTAATTAGCCTCCAACTAATAAAAATGAATGAAAAAAATTAATTAATTGATAATTAATTAAGCCTTGTTGGAATATAGTTGCTTTACACTGCTGTGCCAGTTTCTGCTGACAGTGAACCAGCCACATGCATACACGCATCCCTGCTTCTGGGATGTCCTTCCCATTTCGGTCCCCACAGGGCCCTGAGGAGAGTGCTCTGAGCAGTGTGTTCCTTGTGCTATACAACAGGTTCTCATGGCTGACATATGGTTTGAATTTCTTCTTCCCAACCCACAAGGGCCCACTGAATGTCATTTAAAGAAACGCAAATGCAAAATTAGATAAAAGGTCTGGGAAGCAGCAGCACATGTGATAGGCCCTGAAGAGCCCCAGATTCGTTAGCTTCCAGATAAACCCACCTCTGTCCAGGGCAGAGGGCACTTGACCTAAGTGCAGAGAGCCAGTCCAGCATCTCAAGACACAACATTCCAGGCTGGTAGCAAGTTGAGTCTAAGCTGAGGCATTAATAAGGGTTGTTTATTCATAACTGGACAGCAAGACGTTCAGGGGGCTGAGGTGGAGGGCAGAGTTGCTTAGATAGTAGGTCTAGCAAGTGTGTCCATTCCCAGAAGAAGCCTTGACAGCACTTGTAGATTCAAGGGATAGGATTCAAACCTTGGGGAAATGACAAGAGCCAGAAGTATTAGGGCTATGAAGTCATAACTTTTCCACAACCAGAGACAGAACTGTGTTTACAAGGGGACCACTGGTTGTGAAAATGCTTCTGAGTCTGTAGACAGTATTAGAAGAAGAAGATCCCTAGGAAATAGAGCAGAGAGAGGCATTTGAAATGAATATAAAGTCTTGAAGACCTAGGGTGAGTGATATGGACAAGCATGATGAATATTACTTAAAATTAAAAAGAGGCTTAATTGTCAGAAAGCTCCTGGGGTTGTTTGAAAAACAGGGCAGCAGATTAGAAGTCTAGAATGATTATCTAGGCAGGAAGCAATGAAGTGGGAGGACTTAGGGAATTCCAGACATTTATAATTGGAGAGAGAGAGAAATTTGGAAAAAAAAAAAAAATCACTAGAAACTGGTAGTTAGTTGAATGTGGAGCCCAGGACAGAGGAAATGAGTGGTGATGGGGAGTTTTCTGAAAGAGATGAGGGAACAATAAGGAAAGGAACAAATCAAAAACAAAAAATGATTCTTTTAAAGGGAGAATAAGATATCACCAAAATGTATATTGTTCATCAACACATGTATTGTTCAGGGGACTGGAATGTGTGAACATCTCTCCATTTTGTCTATTAAAAAAAAACAATTTATAGTTGATGTACAATGTTGTGTAAGTTTTAGGTGTACAGCAAAGTGAATCAGTTGTATGTATACATGCATCCACTTTTTCATATTTTTTCCCATATAGATCATTACGGAGTATTGAACAGTTATCTACTTTCATATAAATATGTGTGTATATGTCAAGTCCAATCTCACAATTCATCCTTCCCCCCAGCCCCGTATCATGTTTGTTTTCTACATCTGAGAGTCTGTTTCTGTAAATAAGTTCATTATACCAGTTTTTTAGACTTCACATGTAAGGAGTATCACATAATATTTGCCTTGGACATGAAGATTATTGCTTGCTTTAATGAGGCTAGTGTATACGATATAGAATTTCTCTTTTTTAAAAAATTTACATAAAATGTTTCAGTTAGCATGTTTTGCTTTAAGCATGCATTTATCAGTATTCTTTCTCAAGGAATGGCTTTAATAAGAGTAGATGCCTACTGCAAGCACACTATGTATAAACTGCTGATTCACTGCCATCCTTTGCTGATTTAACTGGCTCCTCCCATCAACCAGTCAGCGTTCCAACAGAAATTCACCAGGAACAACCAGCTTTCTTCTTTCATTTGCAGCTTTTATTTCATTGAATCAGAAAGTTTGCATTTAGCACTTAAAAACTTTATTTCAGTAAATGAAAAAAATGATTGCAGATAGCTTGAGCAGTTAAGAAAAAAAGAAAATAGAGAACATACGAGAATATGATGAGACACACCCTCATAAAAAAGAGTTGAAATCATTCC
Organism: Cervus canadensis; assembly: GCF_019320065.1. NCBI lineage: Eukaryota > Metazoa > Chordata > Mammalia > Artiodactyla > Cervidae > Cervus > Cervus canadensis. The sequence goes on along the minus strand of NC_057415.1, from coordinate 5,445,136 downwards.
CAGGACAACCCCACATACCAAAGTAATCAACCAGAAGAAACAGAACGGAACTTGCACACTGGAGTGCTCAAACCCATATATTGCAAGGATCTCAAAAGCCCTTCATGGAAATTGTATTTCCTCTCTGCTGGAGTCAATTTTTTGAAAATTTTGTACATCTATGAGTTTTCTGGCTAGTTCTTAAAGAAGCCTAAAAAATTAAGGAAGTTAGAATTGACTTCTAGGCTTTTTGAATGACCAGGAGAGCTTCATGTCCTCTTTGGCCACCCTCACAAGTTTAAGATTTGGTAGCTGAAGTGATTATTCTTTTTTCTCCTTCACTGATAGGGAATGATCAGAACAGCCATTGACCTTTTAATTAAGTAGTGGAATCTGATGCCTCCTGCATGGATTTCCTTGGCATCTCTGCAGGAGAGAACTTTATTTAAACCATAATTAGTGGTAATTATGTCAGGTTCAAATTAAGATAAGTACTTTTATGTTCCCAAAGAAATAACCTGTAATAAAAGATGTTTTCCTTCCTAGACTCAACATTGTAATTTACTTCCAAGTTTTGACTTGTGTTTTAAGTAGTTAGATTAATATTTTGTAAGAAAATACTCGTGTAAGTAGACTACTTATTGTTGTATGAAGCTAAAGGAGCATTTAAAAAAGGATAGTTTTTTTTTTTTTTTTTGGTATATTAGCGTGTGTCTAAGCCACAGGTTGTGAATTCTACAAGTAAATGTTATGGAAAGATGCTACTTCTCTTCAGCATGTTCTGTCTGGATAAAAACAGCTGAGAAACTACCAGATATTTGTGTAGCAAACATCTAGGGAAGGTTAAGAAGATCATGCTTCCAGGATCCTCAGCCTAGCCTCGCACAGCCATTTTGGATATCCAGTTTCAAGCTCTAAATAAAAAGAGATGGTTAAAAGTGATTTATTTTCTGCAAAATCTATAAGCATGTTATATTTCAGTGACTCATTTATATCTGCTAATTACAGCAAGCTTTTTACATTCTGTTGTACGACATTTATCCACACTTTTCCAGATCTCCTTAGCCATGGCTAATTAAGCAGTTATTGTAAAATCGACCAGTCTGTCACAAAAGATAGAAAGCCATTTTGTTTTTTAATACAGGAAGGCAAACAGTTTGCTTGCCCTAAGGACCATCTCTCTGCTCTCCAATACGAGGCAGCTTCATCTTTGTGGAGGGGAAGGACTGCTTGAAACCATTCCTGGTGGCTCAGTGGTAAAGAGTCCGCCTGCCAGTGCAGGAGACATGGGTTGGATCCCTGGCCCAGGGAAGATCCCACATGCAGTGGGGCACCTAAGCCTGTTCACCACAACTACAGAGTCTGTGCTCTAGAGCCCACGTTCCACCATCAGAGAAGCCACTGCAATGAGAAACCCTCACACCACAACTAGCGTAGCCCCCACTAGCCGCAACTAGGGAAAAGCCTGCATAGCAGCAAAGACCTAGCTCAGCCAAAAATAAAATAAATAAAATTACATTAAAAAAAGAACAAATTTCTAAAAAACATTTCCTTCTCCATCCCCAAAGGGAAAGTGTATTGGGCAGGATTTCCAGTAAGAATGCTTTCTAGGGAAAACCCTCCTATTAGCCCAGTACTTTGTAGAGACTCAAGAAAAGTCAATGAATGGATGAATGAAGGAATGAAAACAAAAACTCTAAAATGTAGTCAGTCACACAATGCTCTTTTGTCTCCCTTTGGCAAAAACCACAAATTTTTGATAAATCTTCTACCAGTAGACACAGTCATTCAAAATAAAATTATCCCTCAGATTTAGTGAGTTATTGATTTGTAAGTGAAAGTTTTAGCAAAGCAATCAATCATGAAGCAAACTGTTCCATCAGAAAGGATAACTTCTCTATAATTGTTGTTTAGTTGCTCAGTCATGGTGGACTCTCTGCGTCATCTCAATCTCAATCTTTTGATAAGAACAGAGAATCTCTCCGTTCAACGAGTAGGCAAAAAGCACAAAAAGAGCATTTGAAAAGGAGGGAACCATTTGACACGGGAACTTACCATTTTGGCGCTTGAATTGGGATCTGCCATTCCTCTGTGCTCTTTATTTGCAGATTTCTATAGTAAACATTTTGTTGTGTCAGGAACTAAACCAGAAGATATCATGCACAGACATACATACACACTCAGACCACCCCTTTTTGATCCATGAAAAACTAAGACTGTGTAGGAATGAAGTGGGCAGAGGTGGGTGAGGGTGGAGTACTGGTTAAGGGACGTTTTATCAGAAATCATGTTTTCTTGTTGGCCTTGCTGTAACTCCAACTGCCAGTGCCACCCTGCCTGTCCAGCACACTCTGAGACCCTTCTGTGTGGTAGGAGGAGTCTGTGAAGCCACAGACTGAACACTCTCTCGGTCACCCCCTTCAATCCATTGAAGAATGTATAATGAGAATTGCTGATTTTATAGAGATATACTTGATGATTAGCACCCAGCTATAAATAATACATTTCTATGTGTACTTGAGAATACAGGTGCAGATAAAGACTCCAGTGGTTTAGGTGATCTTAGAGACCCTGTAATCTCTCTCTTCTTTTTGTATCTAAGTAAATGAAGACTTCAGGAAATAAGTCCATCAAAGACACCAGAGATTATGAGATATTGGTGCATATTCAGAGATTGCATGATTCACTAAAATTTCCTGTCATGAATAACCATCTTCTAAAGAAGGCTGAGCACTGAAGAATAGATGCTTTTGAACTGTGGTGCTGGAGAAGACTCTTGTGAGTCCCTTGAACTGCAAGGAGATCCAACCAGTCCATTCTAAAGGAAATCAACCCTGAACATTGCAAAGACTGATGCTGAAGCTCCAATACTTTGGACACCTGATGCGAAGAGCTGGCTCTTTGGAAAAGACCCTGATGCTGGGAAAGACTGAGGGCAGGAGAAGAAGGGGGCAGAAGAGGATGAGATGGTTAGATGGTGTCACTGACTCAATGGACATGAGTTTGAGCAAGCTCCGGGAGACAGTGAAGAACAGGGAAGACTGGCGTGCGGCAATCCATGGAGTAGCAAAGAGTCAGACACGACTGAGTGACTGAGTAAGAATATGATGGTAAAAATTATAATGGAAACCTATAAATCTGAGCTAAGGAAAAATATCTGGGCTCGTTTATCATAAAGAGAGATGTATTTTACTTCTCTGCTTTCCTACTTATGTAATGTCTCTGTTTTGGCTCCATGTCTCTCATGCATGTGTGTGCTGCTTTAGCTAACTGGCTTCTCTGTCATCAACATTGATTCGGGAAACACACGTCCTCAGTTCGTGGAAAGCCCTCTGCTGTTCAAGGTCTCTGGAAACCATCATTCAGCTTTACCCTGAGAACCAGGGCTGGGACTAGAGCAGGGTTAGCAAGGCACTTGTCCCAGGAATAACATTTAAGAGCTACAGACAAACTCTGTGATCATAGCAAATAACATAGTAAAAAACATTACTGTGTTTTTGTTTTTTTTTAATCAGAACTAATTCCCAAGAATTCATGATGAGACAGGCAGTGTTTTAAATAAAGACAGCATCTGTGTACTTACAGGAGTCATTGTACTCCCATCACCGTAATCCCAGCCCTGCCGAGAAGTTCCTATTTCTGCCCAGAGCCAGAGAGCTGTGTTATATCACTGGACCTTTTCAAGGAACTGAGGAGTGGGTAAGTGGCTCCAAGATTATTAGTGACATGGACACAGACTGCACAACTGGCAGAGAGGAGGGACATACCAAAGTGATGTAGTGCGGACTGGAGATGCTGGTTGGAAGTCTCTCCAAGGGCTCTGTGGTTCTTCGCTGGTGAAAAGAGATACTCTTAAGCCTTCAGTTAATGCTCAAACAAATAGGACTATTTCCCATGCCTACAAAATCAATTTTCAAGTCCTCCCTAGAATATAGTCTTAGTAAGTGTGCAAATGTTGAAACACACGGAGATAACACTCTTGCCTAGGTTGTCCTCTTGTGAAGGATGAGTCTAAGAACCTACCTATGAAGCAATCATACTTCTGAGAGAGTGGGAGTTTCTTTGCATGTGTTAGTGCTAAGTTATTTCATACTCTTTGCGACCCCATGGATGCAGCCTGCCAGGCTCCTCTGTCCGTGGGATTCTCCAGACAAGGATAACTAGAGTGTGTGCCCTGCCCTCCTCCAGGGGATCTTCCCGACCCAGGGATTGAACTCATATCTCTGTATGTCTCCTGCATTGCAGGCAGGTTCTTTACCACTAGTGACATCTGGCAAGCCCAGGAGTTTCTTTACATTCTGGCCTAAGTTACCCTTTGTTAAGTGCTGTCTCTTAACCCTCAGTGGTTTTATAATACAATCAGAAAGAATGGTTCGGTGGAAACGGAACTGGGAAGAGGCCTTGGGTACCAAAAATCTAACCAAGCATCATTAATGTAACTGAGAAAGGATCCCAAACACCATCCTTCCCCAAACCACAGTTTTGCTAAGAACTAGCCTTTTGATGGGTAACTAATGTATCAAACAGGCATCAGTTGAATCATTATTATTTATATAATTTTATGACAAATAATACAAAAAGCCTAAACAAGAGACACAAGGACTCAGACTGCCCTGTACAAATCTACACTTACAACATATCATGCGATGTGCATGTGTGTGCTCAGTCGCTCAGTCATATCTGACTCTTCGTGACTCCATGGACTGTAGCCCACCAGGCTTCTCTGTCCATGGAATTCTCCAGGCAAGAATACTGGAGTGGGTTGTCATTTCTTCCTCCTGGGGATCTTCCTGAATCATGGATCAAACCTGTGTCTCTTGTGTTTCTTGCATTGGCAGGAAGATTCTTTACCACCACGACACCTGGGAAGCCCCATATTATTCTATATGGCTAAATTCACTCAAATATTTATTAAGCTCTTCTTCTAAATTCCCCCATTCAACTAAAATTTTGGATAGCTCTTTGGGATTTTGTATTCTAGAAGTGCAACAAATATGCCCCAGGTGCTATGTGAACCTCTGGTAACTATTTATCATTGATCATGTGGTCAGAGGATGAGATGGTTAGATAGCATCACCGACTCAATGGACATGAATCTGAGCAAACTCTGGGAGGTAGAGGCTTCCCTGGTGGCTCAGATAGTAAGGAATCTGCCTGGAACGCAGAGACCCTGGTTCAATTTCTGGGTTGGGAAGATCCCCTGGAGAAGGGAATGCTTATCCACTCCAGTATTCTTGCCTGGAGAATTCCGTGGACAGAGGACCCTGGTGGGCTACAGTCCATGGGATCACAAAGAGTTGGACACGACTGACTATCATCAACAGGGGCTGGTGAAGGACAGAGGAAACCGACGTGCTGCCGTGCATGGGATTGCAAGGAATCAGACACGACACAGTGACTGAACAGCAATAAACGGTCAGACTACCTTCTCCCGACTACCTTCTCTGAGAGTGAAACTGCTTTGCATATTAATTTAAAGAAAATGCAATTGGGAAAGTTACTGCAACCGTGCATGAGGCATAGTAGACAATTAACAGACATTAAGTGCTAAATATATACAAACACGGGGCTAAGTGCAGTTACATACAGCTTCTTATTTAACCCTGACATTGGCATCCTGTGTTTCCATATCAGAAAATCTCAGTGTAAGCTTAAAAAATTACCACACAATATTTTCTGTTCATCTGAGTGGACAATGAAGACTTGTTTCTTGGGGTCACTATTATCATAATAAAAAGTAAGAATGGATAAAAATGATAAACATCGTATTACCACAGAAGGAGTTTACAATCCTGAGTAAGAGAAGTTCAGTAAAAGCCTTTCTACTGTAATGTCATACATATGTCCCTCAGGGTATGGTGGGAGCTTGTTCTATAATTCTGTACAGTAAAAAGCACAGGACTTATGGGAAATGGAGAGTTGGGGCAAGATCACTAACCAAAAAAAATTCCTAATTTAAAACACTAACACCATTATATTATCATTGGCATTTGCATCTATCAATAATCTGTTCATACTTCCTTCAATAAATAGGCGCTTGTGGGCAGTTTCATTGGTATAATCTTATCACCAAATTTTCTTCATTGGTTAATTTTTTCAAAGGATACTTTTGTAGCTTTTTAATCAGCACTCACACTCTTTTTCTCCCCACTGAGCCAAATACATTGGAAATCATAACTATTGTTAAAGGTACTGAACAAGCCATGACTTGCTGGGATTTCTCCAGGATTGTCATTTTTTTTTTTTTTAATTTCTATGGGTATTATTTTAATATGCTTTCCCTTTAAAGTAAAAAGATACACAAAGAAATATATGAATAGAAAAGTGTTGAGATGGGTGAATTTTCACAAATGAGCACATCTGTGTAACCAAGCCCCACCAAGATCAAAAAAGGAACTTTACTGCCAACCTCTATCCCCCCAAAATCCACTCTCCCCTGTGATAACAACTACCCTGACATCTAACATCATAGATCAGTTTTGTCAGTTCGAACTTATGTAAGTTGCATTGTACAGTTTGCCTTTGAGTTTGACATGTTGTCTAACAGTATGTTTGTGGTAGTAATACATCACCTACAATAATATGTTGTAAACATCAGTAGTTTGTCCATTTTTCCTTGTCTGTAGTGTTCCATTGTATGAATACATAGTGAAATGTTCACCTTTTTTGTTACTAGATATTTGTTTTATTTTTGCTTCTTGTAAATAATGCTGTTGGAACATTATTGTTGATGTTTTCTGATATGCACGTGTACCTCTTTCTGTTGGGTGTATTCGTATGACCAAAATTGCTAGATTACAGGCAATGTGTATGATCAGTTTTAGGCCATAGAATCAGTTTTACCTACTGGTTGTATCGTTTAAATTTTCATTAGCTTTTATGAGAGTTTTCACTCTATATATCCCCACTAACAATTGGCGTTGTCATCCTTATTCATTTCTAGTCATTTCATGGGAAAATACAATACAGATAAAAAAACATACACAAAACAGATTCGTGGCTTAATGAAACATTTAAGGTAAATACTCTTGTAATTACTAAACTGATTAAGAAATTTCAAGTTTCCCATCATTACTGCCACCCACTTCCTACCCATCTAAATTAACCACTTTCCAAACTTAAGGTAATGACCTCCTCCTTGCACACAATTATACTTTCACCCCTGAATATTTATCTCTCAACACTATACACTGTACATTTTTAATTTTTATGAGAAAAAGGCTTTTCCCAATATTTTTCTGCCACTGATTTCTAATAGAATTTTATTTTGAGGACATATTTTGTATGACACCAACTCTTTTAGATTTATGAAGACTTGTGGAGGTTTACATTTGTAAAATTTTCCAGCTATGCACAAATTAGTATTTTATTTAACCAACATATTCTATTCAGAAATAATGTCTTGACTTATTTGAATCCTGCCATTCTTTCCTTCCCTACATGTCAACAGAAGGTCATTGATGTGGAATCATGTTAGACTATTCTTCTACATTTCCCACTTCACTTAGCTTAGGGATAGTTCACTTCAAACATACATACAGCTACTTTTGCAATTGATTAAAACTGCTGCAATCAATTTTTTCTTACATGTAGAGGATGAATATCAGATAAGATGGGCTCATTCCTTGTCTGCTGCTCACCACCAAAGTATCCTTTATTCTCCACTCCTAGGCTTTCTCGAGGTGGGCTGTCAAGAAGGAATTGAATATTGATACCAGCTATAGTATGGGAGAAGCCTGTGGTTAATAGTAAATCATCTAGAAGATTTTTAAAAGACTGATTGATACTCATGTGACACTCTATAACAATTAAATCTGAAGGAGGAACCAAATTTAGTGTTAAAAAAAAAAAACCTTGTAATTCCAATGTGCAGTGAAGTTTGGGAACCATGGGGCTAACATTTGAATGAGAATGAAGTGTGTAAAAGCTCAACTTGTTACACTTTTACTTGGTCTTCAGTAAGAGGCTTATACCTTCTTCCCACCAAATAATCTTTGTGGCTACAAAGTTTATATTGTCTAGGTAATGGTCCCCTTCAACACATAAAGATTACAGACCTACCTTTGAACTTGCTTCAGTGTAATACATTTTTTGTAACGAATTAGTAATATGACAACCACAACACCAAAAATAACCAGGACAAGCACAACCACCAGGATGGAGATATCTGTAACATTAAAACACATGAGCTTCAGCCAAGACATCAACCTTGGAACCATGGAATCTTAACATTTAACTGAGAAGTTACAATTATGTTTCTGTCTTCCTTGAAGGACTTTAATTCTACCCTCCTCTGTTTTTTTTTTTTTTTAATAAAGTCAAAGACCAGAACATTGTACAAATTATTATCTGTATTAGCAATGGACACGCCACCCAAGATTCCATTATGTTTAAGAGAATCCCAGTTAGTGGGAAAATTTGGATTATCAGTGATTAACTGACTATAGAAAAGGCCTTACTGGGTTAAGGATTCTTGGAGGAACTAATCCACATTTAACTGGAAGAAGATACATTCATTTCAGATTAATTGTAGTAAATTCAAACTTGGGTATTTAAACATTAACAATAAGAAAAATATCATACAAATCCATACAGAAATACAACACATGTGTAGTGGACTTGTCATATAAAGCAGAAAGTATTCTCACTGGTGAGGTTTCTGATATATGCAAGATATTATGTATATATACTTTGTTGTTTTATTGTTCAGTTGCTAAGTCGTGTCCGACCCTTTGTGACCCCATGGACTGTAGCCTGCCAGGCTCCTCTGGATTTCCCAGGCAAAAATACTGGAGTCAGTTGCCATTTCCTACCCCAGGGGATCTTCCCAACCCAGGGATCAAACCCATGTCTCCTGCATTGGCAGGCGAAATCTTTACCACTGAGCCACTAGGCAAGCCCCTATATATTTTTAAATGATTATTATTTATTTATTTTTTGGACACAGTTCACAGAATGCAGAACTTCCCTGACCAAGGATCAGGGAAGGATCAAACCTATCTATGCCCCTTTCAGTGGAAGCACAGAGTCTTAGCCAGAGGACCACCAGGACGTTCTAAGATAGTATGTTATTCCGGGATGCTCACTGGTAACATTTAAGGTTTCCTCCCATTCCGCAGATGCCTGAATTCCCTCGCACTGACACTCAAGGTCACCATCATCCACCTGGAAGAGCCATCAATCAAATAATTCATCACATGACTGACATAAAACTTGTGTTTTCCACCTCATTCAGCTTAGCATTCACACACACCCAAAATACATACACGCACACACCCATGAACTTTTTACTGATTAATTAACGAATCCAAAATCAAGGTTGGGAAAAATAAGGCAATAAAATACAAGGAGCAGCTATCTTTGAAGATGGTCTTGGAGCAAGAGAAGGATTCTGACAAATCTGAAACTGAATGAACCAGATGGTTTGGCTTATCTTTCCAGAAGCCATCAATCTTATTGAATGAACAGCTCTTGCTAAAGTTGGGCATATCATAGCCAAAGAGAAGACTTCAACTAGATTTAGTGAGATAACATTAATGTGAAAAAAAAAAAAAAAAGCAGTGGCATAAATGTCTACTTCATCAAAAAGCATTGTGTAATGGTTAAGGACATACACTGTTTCTATACCGAAAGCTCAGCTTTTCCTTTCACAGAATATCAGTGTGATTGCTTCACCATCTCTAAAAGAGGGCATAGGAATAGTACTTATCTTTTAACGTGATTATGAAACTTTTACAATTTAATATATACATAAAACTCTTGAAAGAGTACAACTCTATACAAGTGTTACTGATTAATTTGGCTTAGGAAAAATGTTACCCACAAAAGCAAACTGCTAGATACTGCTAGTATTGAACAGTGTCAAAATGAGTGAGAAATTTGTTGTTGCTTTTTTGTTTGTTGCTTGTTTGTTTTTCTCAAAAGCTTTGGGCTAACGTCAATACTGGTATAATTTAACTGTAAGAGAAATGATGATAGATGCAACTTTTTTAAAAGATTCTTTTGGAAGTAGATCATTTTTAAAGTCTTTATTGAATTTGTTACAATATTGCTTCTGTTTTATGCTTTGGGTTTTGGGCCAAGAGGCATGTGGTATCTCAGTTCCCTGATGAGGGATTGAACCTGCATCTCTTGTGTTGGAAGGTGAAGTCTTAAAGTCTTAACCATGGTCTGCCAAGGAAGTCCCAATAGACCCAACTTTAAACTTTTGGTTTAAACTTCATACATACATAAATTACTTGGTTTCTAGATTACCAGTCCAATGACAGGACATATACTTGCAATATTGGCATTATCTATGTATAACACTTGGTTTGGCTCTTTGGTTCAGTATTATAAATGCATGAAAAAATATGGATCCCAAATGCATATTTGATTTAAAAATCACCATGCATACATATATACATATATACACACACACTCATGGGTGCACCTGTACTTATACACAGGCTCGGGAATGAAGTCTTATGCAAACAAGTGACTGGTAAGACGTCAATTTAAAAAGGAGTCAAACCTTACAGAATTTTCATTGCACTGAGCAGAGCAATCAGTTGAATTGTAGGCCTTTTCAATAGTCACACATTCACCACTGCTGCACACCTAGAAATGAAGTCACCAAGATCAATTAGAATTACTCACTCAGAATTTGCATCATTTGTCCTAATGAAAAACCACATATAGAGTCTTCTGTGGAAGAGGAACTCTTCTATAAATGTTAAGTGGGTATTTGAAAAAAATGCACTGTACAGTCAAATATTGTTATATACAATTAATCATGATAATTAATTATGATAATAAATAATTATGATAATTAATCATGATAATGTCTATGTCCTCATGACTTCTTCAAATGTTAACCTATCAATGATTCTACCATTGTAATTGCAGCAATTTCTTCTATTATTTCTACCACATTTTCTTCTAATTTGATAAGGATCCATGTTTGTTATATCATAGTTGCTAGCTGGGCATTTTGTCAATATCCATTAATCTTATTATTATGATTTATACGTATCAATTTTCTTTTAAATTATGCTTTTGGGGGGGGTAAGTTTTATGACCAAATTACTGTTTTGTTGCTCTAGGTTATTACATGGCTTATCTTAGCTCATTTATTTGCAAAGAGTCAGACACGATTAAGGGACTAAACAGTTTCTTTATCTAGAATTCCTATTAACTCTGTATCAGATTTCTTAGAACTGCATTTCTTACTTTAATTCACTTTCTTTTCTTTTTAGAAATTTCATCTTAGTTTTCTTTTTTAAGAAGAGTAGCTTTCAATTTACTGATTTTTTTATAGTTTTGATTCCATGGCTTACTGCATAAATTGCATAAAAGCAATCATGATTCATTTTGTACTCTGAAGGCAGTGCTTCTGGATTGCAAATTGTATCATTTTTATAAATTTAGTACCCTTTTTAAGAATAATAGCATGTTTTACTTTTTAAATTAATTTTTAGTGGCACATAGTTGCTTTATAATGTTATGTTTATTATATGTTATATGTAACATATATGTTATGTTTCTTCTATGTTGCTATATAATGTTATATCACGTCATATATCCATTAAAATATAAATTTAATTTATTTCTAAAGGTTTTTCCTCTTTCTAAAAATGTATCACTTTCACGGAAACTGTCATCTTTGATTTCTCAGACTGTCTCCTTTGTTCACCATCCTGGTTTCTTTCATGTATGTTTTTTAGTCTTCTTTCCTTATGTTTACAGAATGGGTTTTCTATATACATGATTAAACACTGAGAAACTTTGTTTTAAAACCCATGCTGACCTCTTTTCAAGTATTTCAGGTTCTACCAAAGGAAAATACTGAGATGTTTCTTACTTTGATTTTGCAATTTTGAATGTTTACTAAAGAGATAGCTACAGAGACCAATTTTGAGCAATTCTGTGTGAGAGAACGAACCAACGAATTTCCTCTTTTCTCTACTCTTATTCTCTCTGCAGTCTTATTTCTCTCTTACTTTCTCTTCTCTTTTATTTTTCATCTTTTTTTTTCTTATCTATGTTGTAAGTTCCTAGTATAACTAAGGAAAAGGGCACCTAGGTGTAATGGCATATGTTTGCCCTATTTTCCTATGCCAAATGAAACTGACCCAGAAGGAATAACTACTAAGAGAAACTAGAATGCTTTTAAGGCATTTGAAGTTCCTCATGTCTAAAAAAATAGTAGCTCAGTGTAAATATGAAAATGACAAGTTCTATAAGTAGTGTCTTTGTGATAACTCTATAGACTAGCGTTTGCTATGCATGGATTCCCTTATGAGGAACTGGTTCACGAACTGCCACTATCATAAGTGGTGCACTTCTGTGCTGAGATTCCTCTTGATGGATTTAGGTCCTAAGTGTGGTGGTGGTACCTGCTCACAGTGTGTTTGCACCATCACCAAACTCTCCTTAACAACTGCTCCCCTTTCAGCCTCTCTGCTGAATCCCAGTCACTCTACAAAGGGGACCTCATACTTTTACTTGATACCTCTGGCTGATTTTCCCTACCTGAAGTGAACAGAAAACTATTTGGTATTTTCTTTAAACTGATGCCTCATACACTCTGTTATTGAAAACTCTTGACCTTTCTAGATGGCGATTGGTACACAAACAAATTTTCATAACTGTTAACTCTTCACCATTTTTATATTTATTTAGTCATTTTCATGAGGTGTGTAGCTCAGTTGTGTCCGACTCTGTGACCCATGCACTGTAGCCTGCCAGGCTCCTCTGTCCCTCTATAGTTAAAATTATACACTTGAAATATGAAATATAGGTCTCTATGAAATTATTAACTTCTGATTCCTTTTTTATATGCTGAATTTTTACTTTCCAATTAATTTTCTGTCTCATTATATGAATGATACTGTAATGTTTGTGGGTGGTGGTGTAGAGAAGGGGAGCCATGTCATAGATACTTTTCAGTTTCAAAGTTGCTGATTTTAATACAGTATTCTATTTTTCAAATACTCTTGTGCTTATAAACCATGATGTGCTGGCTATTGTTTTTAGTATACATTCTCAAGTCTTCACCTAAGAGTGGTAAAACCTTCCCAAACTTAGCTTCATTTTACCTGTTCAACTTAGTTTCCTACCATTTCACCTGGAACTCCAATCACACTAATGCTGTCAGTTACCTGGATATGCCATATGTTATACTTTGTACCTTTGTATATTATGTAGGTATGTCTTTTTATTTTTTTTTTATTTTTTTATTTTTTTTTTAGGTATGTCTTTTTAAAAAAGCATTTTCTCAAACCATGAACAAGATGAAAAGACAACCCTCAGAATAGGAGAAAATATTTGCAAATAAAGCAATGGACAAGGGATCAATATTCAAAATATATCAACAACTCACGCTACTCAAATATCAAAAAACAAGCATCTAATAAAAAAAGAGCAGAAGACCTAAACAGACATTTTTCCAAAGAGGACATACAGATGACCAACATACACATGAAAATATGCTCATCATCACTAATTATCAGAGAAATGCAAATCAAAATTACAATGATCTATCACCTCACACCAGTCAGAATGACCATTATCAAAATATACACAAGCAATAAATACTGAAGAGGGTGTGGAGAAAAGGGAACCTTCTTGCACTATTGATGGGAATGTAAATTGATACAGTTGCTACAGAGAACTGTATGTAGATTCTATAAAAAACTAAAAATAGAGCTACCATATGGTCCAGCAATCCTACTACTGGGTATATACACAGCAAAAACCATACTTCAAAAAGACGCATGCACCCCAATATTTATTGAAGCACTATTTACAATAACCAGGACATGGAAGCAACCTGAATGTTCACCGACATAAGAATGGATAAGAAGATGTGACACATATATACAATGGGATATTATTCAGAATAATATTTAACAGGAACAAAATTGGGTCATTTGTAGAGATGTGGATAGACCTGGGGTCTGCCATACAGAGTGAAGTCAGAAAAAGGAAAACAAATATATATTAATGCATATATGTAGAATTGAGAAAAATGATCTTATTTGCAAAGCAGAAGACACAGATGTAGAGATCAAACACATGGACACCAAGGGGGAAAGGAGGGAGTGGAATGAACTGGGAGATTGGGATTGACATGTATGCAATATTGATACACTATATAAAATAGATACCTGATGAGAGCCCGCTGTCAGTAAGGGGAACTCTGCTTTCAGTGCCCTGTGGTGATATCAATGGGAAGGAAATCCAAAAGAGAGGGGATGTATGTAAATGTACAGCTGATTCATTTTACTGTACAGTAGAAGCTAATACAACGTTATAAAGCAACTATACTCCAATAAAAGTTCGTTAAAACACAGAAACATGTCTTTTCTCTTCTTCTGTATGTTGAAAATGTTCATAAAGTTGAAGCTGAAATGTCTCTCATTCAATGGCATCAGGAGATGCCATTCCATGTTCTCTAAGAAAAGTCAGTCACTTCCTTTGGACTCATACACATTGATCACATCACAATGAAAGCAACTGAGTTGAATTGTAATGATGCACTTGAGTTAATCTAAGAAATTCTCAAGTACACACATCTTTACATCACCTGTGTCCTGCACAGATACTGGCATTGTAGTACATGCCCAGTAAATACATCTGAATGAGTAAAATAAATGAAGACTGTATGGCTACTTCATAGGCAATTAAATTCAAACATTAAGTCTATAATTTCATTAAGCATCTACTGTAAGACACTAATTAAGCACATTTGTAACATTTACATAATTGGTATAAAAATATTAAAATGAATATTTATTTATTAAAATGAATAGTGTTGTTGCTACGCTGCTTATTTAAAAAATGTTGCAGACTTTTTTTCTGTGTTCCCAAAGATAGGCCCTCTGGGGCCAATTATGGGATCCAGTGAAGTTTTAAGTGACTGAACAAGAAGTTCTAATAAAACAAAGGGCATTCATCTTACCATTCCATCGCCACATTTTGTGCCAGGTGCAACCAGGCCAAAATCCTTAGATTCATGGTACAAATAGAAGGTTTTGCATTCACTGGTATTCTGTTTCAGATGCTTCTTAAGGTGGTAGATCTTCTCTTCTCCAAGGACAAAAGAGTGATGCCCACCTGTGCAAAATATCTTTCCGCATTTGATATCTCTGAAGGGAAGCAAGAATATTGGCTCACACTTGGGACAAGAAATAGGACTGCTAGAAACTAGGCTGGCAGTGGAGTGGCCTGCTTATTTTTTTTTAAACTTAGGCTTGTCAGAGCCCAGGAGAGGCCAGGTAAGCCTCTGGACAAAGTCCTGACCCTGAAAACTGAGATGAGCAGACAAAGATACTAAATGTATATTTCTTTATGACACCTAGGTAATTCTCATAAAGCAATATTAGCTCAAGCTTATAGGAGAATATTATTAGTAATTTGGATAAGCATAACTTGAATCAGTGGCATATTGGGCACCTACCGACCTGGGGAGTTCATCTTTCAGTGTCCTATCTTTTTACCTTTTCATACTGTTCATGGTTTTTCAAGGTAAGAATACTGAAGTGGTTTGCCAGTCCCTTTCCCAGTGGACCACATTTTGTCAGTGACTCATCTGTCTTGGGTGGCCCTACATGGCATGGCTCACAGTTTCACTGAGTTAGACAAGGCTGTGGTCCATGTGGTCAGATTGGTTAGTTTTCTGTGATTGTGGTTTTCAGTCTGTCTGCCCTCTGATGGAGAAGGATAAGAGGCTTATGGAAGCTTCCTGGTGGGAGAAACTGACTGAGGGGGAAACTGGGTCTTGTTCTGATGGGTGGGGCCATGCTCAGTAAATCTTTAATCCAATTTTCTGTTGACCAGTGGAGCTGTGTTGCCTCCCTGTTATTTACCTGGGGCCAAACAATGGCAGAGGTAATGAAGGTAATGGCGACCTCCTTCAAAAGATCCCAGCATGCACTGCTACACTCAGTGCCCCCAACCCTGCAACAGGCCACCACCCACCCATGCCTCCACTGGAGACTCCTGGACACTCTCGGGCAAGTCTGGGTCAGTCTCTTGTGGGGTCACTGTTCCTTTCTCCAACAGGAGATGGCAAGAGTGAACGGTGACGTTTTAGGAATCTGCAAGTTAAAATGGAGTGGAATGGGTGAATTTAACTCAGATGATCATTATACTTACTACTGTGGGCAAGAATCCCTTAGAAGAAATGGAGTAGCTATCATAGTCAACAAAAGAGTCTGAAATGCAGTACTTGGATGCAATCACAAAAATGACAGAATGATTTCTGCTCATTTCCAAGGCAAACCATTCAATACCACAGTAATCCAAGTCTATGCCCTGACCAAGAGTGCTGAAGTTCAATGGTTCTATAACGACCTACAAGACCTTCTAGAACTAACACTCCAAAAAGATGT
The DNA here is from genome assembly GCF_019320065.1 of Cervus canadensis. NCBI lineage: Eukaryota > Metazoa > Chordata > Mammalia > Artiodactyla > Cervidae > Cervus > Cervus canadensis. The sequence goes on along the minus strand of NC_057415.1, from coordinate 5,428,781 downwards.
CCTTTTAATTATAGGGGACTGGAATGCAAAAGTAGGAAGTCAAGAAACACCTGGAGTAACAGGCAAATTTGGCCTTGGAGTATGGAATGAAGCAGGGCAAAGGCTAATAGAGTTTTGCCAAGAGAATGCACTGGTCATAGCAAACACCCTCTTTCAACAACACAAGGGTAATCTCTACACATGGACATCATCAGATGGTCAATATCGAAATCAGATTGATTATATTCTTTGCAGTCAAAGATGGAGAAGCTCTATACAGTCAGCAGAAACAGACTGGGAGCTGACTGTGGCTCAGATCATGAACTCCTTATTGCCAAATTCAGACTTGAAGAAAGTAGGGAAAACCACTAGACCATTCAGGTATGACCTAAATCAAATCCCTTATGATTATTGAGTAGGAGTGACAAATAGATTAATGGAATTAGATCTGATAGACAAGAGTGCCTGAGGATCTATGGATGGAGGTTCATGACATTGTACAGGAGACAGGGTTAAAGACCATCCCCAAGAAAAAGAAATGCAAAAAAGCAAAATGGCTGTCTGAGGAGGCCTTACAAATAGCTGAGAAAAGAAGAAAAGTGAAAAGCAAAGTAGAAAAGGAAAGATATTCCCATTTGAATGCAGAGTTCCAAAGAATAGCCAGGAGAGATCAGAAAGCCTTCCTCAGTGATCAGTGCAAAGAAATAGAGGAAAACAATAGAATGGGAAAGGCTAGAGATCTCTTCAAGAAAATTAGAGCTACCAAGGGAACATTTCATGCAAAGATGGGCACAATAAAGGACAGAAATGATACGGACCTAACAGAAGCAGAAGAGGTGGCAAGAATATTAAGAAGAGGTGGCAATAATACACAGAAGAACTATACGAGAAAGATCTCCATGACCCAGATAATCAGAATGGTATGATCACCCACCTAGAGCCAGACATTCTGAAATGCGAAGTCAAGTGGGCCTTAGGAAGCATCACTAGGAACAAAGCTAGTAAGATGATGGAATTCCAGTTGAGCTATTTCAAATCTAAAAGATGATGCTCTGAAATTGCTACACTCAATATGCCAGCAAATTTGGAGAACTCAGCAGTGGCCACAGGACTAGAAAAGGTCTGTTTTCATTCCAATCCCTAAGAAAGGCAATGCCAAAGAATGCTCAAACTACTGCACAGTTGCACTCATCTCACACGCTAGTAAAGTAATGCTCAAAATTCTCTAAGCCAGGCTTCGACAGTACGTGAACTGTGAACTTCCAGATGTTCAAGCTGGATTTAGAAAAGGCAGAGGAACCAGAGATCAAATTGCCAACATCTGTTGGATCATGAAAAAAGCAAGAGAGTTCCAGAAAAAATCTACTTCTTTATTGACCATGCCAAAGCCTTTGACTATGTGGACCACAACAAACTGTGGAAAATTCTTAAAGAGATGGGAATACCAGATTACCTGACCTGCCTCCTGATCAGGTCAGGAAGCAATAGTCAGAACTGGACATGGAACAACAGACTGGTTCCAAATCAGGAAAGGAGTATGTCAAGGCTGTATATTGTCACCCTGCTTATTTAACTTATATGTAGAGTGCATCATGAGAAACTCTGGGCTGGATGAAGCACAGGCTGGAATCAAGATTGCTGGGAGAAATATCAATAACCTCAGATATGCAGATGACACCACCTTTATGGCAGGAAGCCAAGAAGAACTAACGAGCCTCTTGATGAAAGTGAAAGAAGAGAGTGAAAAAGTTGGCTTAAAACTCAACATTCAGAAAACAAAGATCACGGAATCTGGTCCCATTACTTCATGGGAAATAGATGGGGAAACAGTGGAAACAGTGGCTGAATTTATTTTTGGGGCTCCAAAATCACTGCAGATGGTAACTGCAGCTATGAAATTAAAAGATGCTTACTCCTTGGAAGAAAAGTTATGACCAACCTAGACAGCATATTAAAAAGCAGAGACATTACTTTGTCAATAAAGGTCCGTCTGGGCAAGGCTATGGTTTTTCCAGTAGTCATGTGTGGATGTGAGATTTGGACTATAAAGAAAGCTGAGCAGTGAAGAATTGATGCTTTTGAACTGTGGTGTTGGAGAAAACTCTTGAGAGTCCCTTGGACTGCAAGGAGATCCAACCAGTCCATCCTAAAGGAAATGAGTCCTGAATATTCATTGGAAGGACTGATGCTAAAGCTGAAACTCCAATACTTTGGCCACCTAATGCAAAAAACTGACTCATTTGAAAAGACCCTGATGCTGGAAAAGATTAAAGGCAGGAGGAGAAGGGGATGACAGAGGATGAGATGATTGGATGGCATCACTGATTCAATGGACATGAATCTGAGTAATCTCTGGGAGATGGTAATGGACAGGGAGGCCTGGCATGCTGCAGCCCATGGGGTCGCATATAATGGGACATGACTGAGTGACTGAACTGAACTGACTGAACTTGAATCAGGACATTAAATTTTTTTCTTTCTTGCATAGTGCACATCAGTTGATTCTCATTTAAAAAAATCTATGAAGTTGCTATTATCATAACCCCCTTTTCACAGATAAGGCAACAGTTGGAAATAAAGTAAATTAAGTGTACTTTTTTAGAAGTATATTTAGAAGCAAAGTTGAACTTGACTCTAGGTTTTTATTATTGTTGCATTCAGTACAGATCTTGTTTGGGAGAGTATAGAAACCATGTCATACATCATAAACAAACCCAGAATATGGGTTTAGCACATGTGTTTTAGAAATTGGATCTAATATTCAGTTCTCCCATCCTGTTTTCAATGTCAGCATCTATCATTCTTTCTTCTGATGACTTTCCTTCTCTCTTTCTCTTTCCCCCTTTTCTACCTATTTCCCCCTCTTTCTCTTTCCTTCTATCTCTCTCTCTTTTTTGTAGTTTCTTCCCCTCCTTTTCTTCCTAGGAATCGTAAATCTTCCCATCCTTCCCTGCATTCCATGATTTTCAGTTACAAAATACAGAACATAAAAACCAGTTAATTCCATCAGGGATGTGTGGTCTCTCCCTTCTTGCTCCCCTTTCTTTCTAAAAATCAAATATATTAGTCACTCAGTCATGTCCAACTCTTTGCCACCCCATGGACTGTAGCCCACCAGTCTCCTCTGTCCATGGCATTTTCCAGGCAAAAATTCTGGAGTAGGTCGCCATCCCTACTCCACAGGATCTTTCTGACCCAGAGATCAAACCCAGGACACCTGCATTGCTTGCAGATTCTTTACTACTTAAGCCACCAGGGAAGCTCTCTCTTCCTAATCTCCTGAGTGAAAAAGAGAGACTGTTGGCTGTCAGTGTAAAAGCTGTTCTGATTTTGCAAAATGCTTTGAGAGGGCACATGCTTTTCTTTACAAGGTACTTACTTTTCTTCACAAGGAATTAATATGCGTCCCTTGTTTTTGCAGTATCCAAATTTATTTCCAATTGTATTCATCTTGTAGCAAATATCAGAACTGGCTTTCGCTTCTGGGATCCAAAGCAGTATGATAAAAGTAAAACAATGACAACATGATTGTGACAAATCATAAATTCCTTACTTTTCTAATGTCATTGAAATTTCATTGTCACTTACATAGTAGTGAAACAGAATGGGAGGCATAAATAATTTTAAAACTATCTTATTGCCTCAGGAGGATATTTTAGGAAGTAATATGGATATAAAAAAGAAACAAACATACCTTAACCCACATACTTAGATAGTCAACTAATGTGTGTGTGTGTGCGTTCTTAGTTGCTCAATTGTGTCTGACACTTTGCGACTCCATGGACAATAGCCCACCAGGATCCTCTGTCCATGGGATTCTCTAGGCAAGAATACTGGAGTGGGTTGGCATTTCCTACTGCAGGGGATCTTCCCAACCCAGGGATTTAACGTGTGTCTCCTACATCTCCTGCATTGACAGGTGGCTTCTTTACCACTGAGCCACCTGGGAAGCCAGTCAATTAATATTAGAGGTAAAATCAATGAATATTAAAGGTATTATTTAGAAAGGTGCCAGGTCATATCTGCCATAAATGACATTATCTCCAATCTTGCCCCCCAAATTCCTAAAGGACAGTAACAGAGAAACAGCGCTATTATCTTTACCCATCATTCACTGCCACTGTCTCTTACCATGATCAAACAATTCAGAGCACTGATCATCCCGGGTGGGACAGCTCCCCATGAAGCAGTAGCCTTTTGCGTTCTTGCAAGGAAATCCATTTACTTGGAATTGGTTCTTAGGACACCCTGAAGAGTGACCAGTGCACCTCTCAGGAAAATCACATTCAGTTTTTGCTGGTCTGCATATAGACCCTGCTTTTTTCAGCTGTGGAAGAAAAATGAAGAGATTGATTCTTGGGCATCCTTAGGCAGGCAAGGAAGGGTCAGTGAGTAGGAGGAAGTAAGTAGGTCGACCCATTTAATTTAACTAAAAGAAGTTTTAAGGATGGGTCATGAGATCATGATTTCCTTCTCCTTTCCACTGAGAATTACTATCTTTATTGGCTTGTATATAATTTTAGGAATGACAGGCTGGTGGTATTGAAATTTGGATTTGGAACAGCGGTGGGGCAGAGTTGGAATGGTTATAAAATGGGGAAATGAGCTTGTGTTCTTCTCATCTTGCCTTCTTCATTCCTTCATCCCTCTCCCCCAGCCCACCATACACACAAAACTGGGAACCCCTGACTATATATATATGTTGACTTTCATTTAGAGAGGGCATGACATGGAAGTATTCTCTCATTTAGTCATTCAATACGCATTTGATTGTGCTGGGGTTTTGGAAAGATTTGAGGATGAATTAAACACACTTCCTTTCCTTTTTTAGTTCATGATCCAGTGGCATGAAGGAAGAGTCAGTGAACCCTTGAACAGAGGCATTTGGGTTTCTGGTCATCCTTCCTAGGGATCTATCTCTAGGTACTAGTTACTATCGCTTCCAATTCCAATAAAACCATTTTCCCTGTAAGTTCACTGAAGTAGGGGGTGCCATTTCCCCCCTCAGCTAAGGTGAAATAGGCTAGTAGTCATTGAAAAAAGGACCAAAAATAATGTTGGTTGTATGACTCCATTTCTAAAATTCTAAGCACTGCTTACCCACTTCTCCACTTCCCAAACCACAGCACAGATCAGGGTTTAAAAGTCAGAGCATTTCAGAAGAAGCTCTATTGGGTACCAGCAAATCTGGCTGCAATCTGGGGTTGGTAATGTAAGGTCACTCAGTGATCAGACAACTCTTTGGTTCTGTGTATACTTAATAAACTGAAAACAGAGAAACCCAGTCCTAGCAGAGTCTCTTACCTGGCAAGACTCACAGCATTCTCCTTCAGCACAAGTAAACCCTGGCTTCAACATGCATTTGCGTGCATCACAGCAAGGATTACTGCAGTCCTGGCAATCATCAGAAATGCAAGATCAGAAGTGCTTTGTACTTTGGCTCCTGTTTAAAGAGTTCATTTACTGTGTTTCTGTGGAACTTAGCCTTAGTTATTTTTCAGAGTTCAGTTTAAATGCATGGTCCTTGATGGTGATAAGTGTATAAAGGCTCCTGCTTCCAACCAGTGTCTGGGACTTTTACTTTGGAGCTGTTCAGTACTCCACAGCTAGTGAATTCTCACAAGCCCAAAGTTTGTGACCTTTTTGGCACCAGGGGCCAGTTTCATGGAAGACACTTTTTCTATGGACTGAGATTATGAGGGATGGTTCAGGATGTTTTAAGTGCATTATATTTATTATACCTCCGATGATAAGATGGGAGGCGGAGCTCAGGTGGTGATGTGAACAATGGGAGTGGCTGTAAATACAAATGAAGCTTTGCTCACTCTCTCACTGCTCACCTGCTGATGTGCAGACCGGTTCCTAACAGGCTACAAACTGGTCCATGGCCTGGATTAGGAGCCCCGAGGTAAGGTATTTCAAGTGTTAGAATGAAACTGTAGCAATACTCCAAACAATGCACATGGGCAAAAGCATCAGTTTCCGAAGTTAAGGTTCTCTTCATATTTAACCTAGACATTTGAAAACTAGAAGCCGTAACCTCTGGACCTGTCACAGTCTCCACTCTGATCATGGAGTCTCTTTGTGGCCATCTTACTACACTTTTTTTGAATTGTGCAATGTCTACAGCATAGCTATTAAAAATGTCCTTGGACTTCCAGCATCAGCTCAATGTTGTAGGTTCGTAGGAATAGGATCTCAGTTCTACTCCAGACATGCTGAATCAGAGTCCACATTCTAACAACATGCCGGGGTGATGGATGAGCACTTGATAATGTGAGAAGTTGTTATCTAGGGCACATACCTATATGATGAGCTCTAGAAAGAAAGAGCTTCTATGTAGAAGAAAAGCAGATTAAGAGTTAATTTAAAATATGCCTGCAAGGCTTATTCTAAATGTTCCAGAGACTGCTATAAATCTGTGTACGTTTGGAAGGTTTCTGCTCAATTAAATTTTCTAATAATGTGAACTGGTCAACAGGGATATAGACTAGCTTCATAAGGCCCTGAGTCAAACTCAACTGACTGTGTGGGATTTTGTAGAACAAATCCAACTGTGGAAGAGAGATCGGACTTAAGGAGACCTATGGGCCCTTCGCACTAGAAGAGCCAATTAGCATATAAACCAGGCTAATGAGGTAAGATCACTACACACAATTCATGACTTGGGAAGAAGCTTTGCAAAGAGGGTACCCAACAGCATGTTTCCAATTCTTTTTTTTTTTTAAAGCATACTTGTTGAAGCTTTACAAGGATTACCATGGTTGATTAATGGCTACATCCGTGCCTAGGTTCTAGCTGAGTTGACATTTTGTAAATTGAAAGACAGCATCATTTGCAAATACCTGAACAAGGCCACAATCACACTCCTCTCCATCATCCAATCTGTTGTTTCCACAGTATGGGTAATCAGATAGCTTGTCAGAAAATGGAACATTGAACATGCATGTTAGCTGGTAATCCTTGAGAAATTGCTGGTACTGGGCTTTGCTGCATTTACTGAATTTCATTGCAGGAATGCTAGAGATAGGATGAGTTAAAAATAAAGATTAATCATATCAATGCATAGTGGTAGAACAGCCATGAAAATTCTATGAAGAACTGAGAACAAAAAACAAAGAGAAGACTGCTCTGGTGGTCCAGTAGTTGGGAGTCTGCCTGCCAATGCAGGGGACGTGGGTTCAATCCCTGATCCAGGAATATTCCACATACCTCAGGGCAGCAAAGTCCATGCGCCACAACTGCTGAACCCATACTCTAGAGCCTGCACACCACAAGAAGAGAGGCCACCGCAATGAGAAGCCCATGCACCACAACCAGAGAGTAGCCCCTGCTCGTCTCAACTAGAGAAAAGCCCACAAGCAGCAACAAAGGCCCAGAGCAGCCAAAACAGAACAAACAGAAATGACGGACTCAAAGTCCATTTACCTTTCCTGCTCTCACCTTACAGTTACTGCTGACCAGTAACTGGGCTCTTTATTACATGAAATGTCTTTTTGAAATACAGCCAACACAGGCTAGTTTAGTGAAAATATTCAGACTATATATCTTCCAGAATATGCTTCCTGAAGCCTGTGTGCGTACGTGCTAAGTCACTTCAGCCCTGTTTACCTCTGTGACCCTATGGACTGTAGCCCACCAGGCTTCTCTGTCCATGGGATTTTCTAGGCAAGAAATACTGGAGTGGGTTGCCATGCCCTCCTCCAGGGAATTTCCCCAACCCAGGGATTGAACCCGCATCTCTTATATTTGTTGCATTGGGAGGCAGGCTCCTTACCACTAGTCCTGCCTGGGAAGCCCCCTGCAGCCTACATCTAGGCCAACTCTACCTGCTGTTTCCACATCACCTTTTATTGTTCCACTTGAAATAATCTATATATTTGTCTATCATCTGTGCAAGATTGCTAGCTTCTCAATACAGGGACTGAATCATGTTCAAGCTTTTAAAAAAATAAGCACTAGCTAACAGGATACCTGGCAGAAATTGTTCTCTATAACATTTCTTGAAGCAATTAATTTTCTTACACATCCTAGGAATGTGATATACTTCTTTTCAAATTGAAACTCACCTCCCTTCTATCTTCCTCTGGTTTTGACTCCCTGCTCATTATTATTGAAACAATGATTAACTACAGATGGATTTTTACAGTCTTGAAGACATTTGAGGGGGATGGTGTGTTCCCCTCCCAAATATTACTAATTATGTAGATAATGATGTAAGATTAGATATCAGTTACTGAGTTCTTAGCCAGGATATATTAGGAAAATTCCAGATAATAACTATAGTGCTAGTCATTCAGTTGTGTCAGACTCGTGACCCCATAGACTACAGCCCACCATGTTCCTCCAGTCCATGGGATTCTCCAGGCAAGAATACTAGAGTGGGTTGCCATTCCCTTTTCCAGGGGATCTTACTGACCCAGGGATCAAACCTGGGACACCTGCATTGTAGGCAGATTCTTTACCCTCTGAGCCACCAGGGAAGCCCCTCTGAACCACCAGGGAAACCGTAGCCCTATAATAACCATGTAGCCCCATAGCACTGAGTTTTAATCAAAGCCATTCCTCCAATATGGAAATATTTTCTCTATATTGTTGGAATCTCACCTTCCACCACTGTTCATCACACATTTTTCCAAAGCACAGGTACATGGGTAATCATCATGACTCATCCCAAGGTTATGCCCCAACTGGTGTGCCATTCTGCTCGCAATTGCATTGAGGTCAGGTAAAAGATCCTGAGGCCAAAAAAGCCTTGCATTAGAAACTTCTATGAAATAGCACACTACAGTACACAAGCTCTGAAGTAGTCACTAAGATCTGGTTTCTCGCTTCTGGCTAATTAGTATCTTATCTGAGAGATTATGAACTTAATTATCTTCCATTCTTGCACCTTAATTTCCTCACTTATATGATGAAGTTGGACAAAACCTTTTGATGGTTTCTAACTCAAACATTAGTAGATTTTTTTTTTTTGGTGAAGTAATAGTCATTATTGATTTTATATAGACTCATTCTTACCAATAGCTCAAACTTATTAATTAGCATCCTAACAACAAAATAAACAGTATTGATTGTCTCCTATTACTAGATATTCAAAGGGCATAAAAATAAAAATATGTGAGTTTAGGGTTTTCAATTTAAAATCTCACATTAGGCAATAATGTGATACAATCATGAGGAGGGAGTTACTACTATGAAAAAGTCAGAAGATCAGTAATGGAAAATCCAAGGCAGTGTTGATTGCTATCCTGTTCTTAGTTCTATTTTATATTTTAACCTCTATGTTAGTGGAAAATTTTAATTTCTGAAGAGGGGTGGGATATCAAGTTACTATAAAGGAAAAACATCCCTAATTTGGTAATTTCATCTTACTCATATGACATTTAAAATGTATCCTGGATGGGTTATAATGTCATAATTGGAGTGCACAGCCTATATTAGATTAATTTGACTCTATTATACAAAATTTTATTTCTGAAATACTATAGGCAAAATTATAATCATAAAAAAACCATGGGAATAAAAAATCAGGTAGTCATCTTAGTAAGTACTAGCTTTTAAGTTCAAGGTCTTACAAGACTTTCCTGAGCATAGCAACAACTAGGTAAAGACACTAGAGGAAATCAACTTTGATATTTTAAAGCTTATCTTAGGGTTACTTGGACAGAATTTACTGGAAGCCTAGTGACCTGGGAAGGGATTGGGTAAACAAGCAGTGTTGGCAGTTGATAGTTCGTAGGCTTGCTAAAATTGAATGGTAAGGTCATCTAGATATGATACTTGAAGTGGTTTATACATTTTCTGAATAAAAGCAATTATGTTCACTTGCTAAACCAGCCATCAAGTTTTATGTACATCACATGTCCTTATAAATAACTGTATGTAATAGGCAAAAGAGCTTTCCTAGTGTTGGTATGTTAATTCATATATTAACATAAGTACTGAATACTCTTTTCATATGTAAGAACCTTTCAGTAGGCTTATACCATTAATAGGATTTTGACAGAAAGTTGCTGCTGAAATCTTCAGATTTCATACTTGACTTTGTAAAAAACTAGAAGTATATACCAAAATTTTATCAGTGTGATTATTTTGATCATGCTAGAGAAGGTTTCAAAGGCAGGAAGAATCATCCAAAATCCAATGTTCTTTTAAATTCTGAAAAGCACTGGTTTATCTTCATTATGTATCTATAGTTTTTATGATACACTTCCCATTTAAAAAAGAAACAAGACAGCTTCATCATGACATATTTTGATGGGAATGTATGATAAGATGCATACGTGGTTCCTTCCAATAGAACACAGAAAATTACAGTAATTTAAGGTAAAATTTCTAATTAAGTAATGTAACATAAATAAAACACAGCCCACCTTAACAACACTTGAGGAATAATAGGGCAGGCACATCCCCCCTGGATAGGAAGTTCCATGTGCTTGTGCGTAGAGCCACTTTCCACTGTGAACAAGATACAAATAAACCTGTAGTTCAATCAACACAAAGACTGAAGTGAAGTGAACCCCCCAGTGCTAGTACCCTGGCACATGAAAAGTGCCCTTTCTTTTTCCTGGAGTTCTGGAATGGAGGATGACCTTAGTTGATATCAAACTCATTTTAAACCTGTGGCATTTTAGAGGCATTGAGAAAGTCAATGTAATCTAGAAATTAAACCATAAAAATGCCCTTTCCAAAAAAAAAAATAATAAGGTCAGAGTCCATTTGACTTAACTTTAGTTTGCCCTGCACTCAACTTTGGATAAGGTCACTTAAAAGACCTAAATATTTAAAAGGGTTCAGAGGGGGAAATGCAGCATAGTGAACGGACTCAACACCATGATTAGTTTGCTGTGCTTGAAAATTAAAACAAAAATAATCAACCATAGAAACTCATAGAGAATTTGATAACTATTATCAGATATTTTAAAACACTTGTCATGTAAAAAAGGCCTATTCCTGGATTGTCTAAAAAGACAGATGTAGATGTGTATACTAAAGGGACCCAAATCTGATATGCTTTCAAGAAAAACATTTAGAGTTTTACCACTCTGAAAAGAACTGTCATAGGTTGGAGGGCCATTCTTAGAGTATAATAAAGTGAAAGTAAAAGTCATTTAGTCATGTCCAACTGTTTGCTACGCCATGGACTATACCATTCATGGAATTCTCTAGGCCACAATACTGGAGTGGGTAGCTGTTACCTCTCCAGGGGACCTTCCCAACCCAGGGATTGAACCCAGGTTTCCCGAATTGCAGGCAGATTCTTTACCATCTGAGCCACCAAGGAAACTCAGAGTATAATACAGAGGGTTCAAATACAAGAAAGGTTGTCAGGTCAGGTGACCACTCTCAGTCTTCAAATTTTTTCATCAAGAAGAGATGTTATTTTTCTGTCTTCACTACTGAAATATTTATCTCCCTATATTTAAAAGTCTTAGTATTTGACTATGCATCTTAGAAGAATTTAGGATTCCAATCTTTCCAGACTCTGGGAATCTTGAGAGAATATCAGCTATGGAGATGAAGCACCAGAGAAAGCACCGTCTGGATTCTAACTTAGCTCATCATTACTGAAAACCAAAAGTCACAGCATGATAATGTCATATATGGTATCCAACCACTTCTAGATCTATGTGAATATAGAAGGAAGACATATAAGAAACCCAACACATAAGAAGTTCCAAATATGATGCTCAGTTAAACATTTAGCACTCCCCTCCCCACATTCTTATTTGTAGACATACTAATAGTGTGTGAAGCTACTGCTCAGAATAATAGACATTTGTGGAAATAAAAGTTTGTCTACGTAAAACCAATTAATATTTCTAGACTAATTTCTTAAGTATTTTAAGACATACATCCATGAATTAGGCAAAGGGGCTAGTCTTGCTTGCTATGAAGGTCATGATGATATTTTAGCTTACCCCCCATGATTTTGGGACATAGTAGTCCAACTCTTTGTGACCCCATGGACTGTAGCCTACCAGGATCCTCCCATCCATGGGATTTTCCAGGCAAGAGTACTGGAGTGGGTTGCCATTTCCTTCTCCAGGGTATCTTTCCAACTCAGTGATCGAACCCGGGTCTCCTGCATCATAGGCAGACGCTTTACTGTCTGAGACACCGGGGAAGTCCATAGTACATGAATGTGTGAAACTAAACCAGATGCAGTTATTCCCCTGGAGATACGTGTTACAGTCACTGTGATACCAGAAATGATATCTGGAGTTCTGGTTTGCTCATCAAGCTGCCAAATGACTAGACCTGAGCTCCCATTATGGGCCTTGCAAGCTTCATAGTTCTGAGCTCAGACTGAAAGTTAACACTGAGATAATGCTGTTGTTATTGTTGTTCAGTCACCAAGTCGTGTCTGAGTCTTTGTGACCCCGTGGTCTATAGCACGCTAGAGTTCCCTGTCCTTCACTGTTTCCTGGAGTTTGCTCAAACTTATGTCCTTTGAGTCAATTATGCCATCCAACCATCTCATCCTTTGTTGCCCCCATCTCCTCCTGTCCTCAAGTTTTCCCAGAATCAGGGTCTTTTCCAATGAGTCAGCTCTTTGCATCAGGTGGCCAAAGTACTGGAGCTTCAGCTTCAGCATCAGTCCTTCCAACACTCAGGGTTAATTTCCTTCAGAATTGACTGGTTTGATCTTCTTTGAGTCCAAAGGACTCTCAAGAGTCTTTTCCAAGACTGCAATTCAAAAGCATCAATTCTTTGGTGCTCAGTCTTCTTTATGATCCAGCTCTCACATCCTTACATGACTACTGGAAAAACCATAGCTTTGACTATACACACCTTTGTTGGCAAAGTGATGTCTCTAGTTTTTAATACACTGTCTAGGTATGTCACAGCTTTCCTTCCAAGGAGGAAATGTCTTTAATGTCATGGCTGCAGTCACCATCCACAGGTATTTGGGAACCCAAGAAAAGAAAAACTACTGCTGCTTTCACTTTCCCCCCTTTACTTGCCATGAAGTGATAGGATCAGGTGCCATAATCTTACTTTTTGAATGTTGAGTTTTAAGCCAGCTTTTTCACTCTCCTCTTACTCCCTCATCAAGAGGCTCTTTAGTTTCTCTTCACTTTCTGCCATTAGAGTGGTATCATCTGCATATCTGGGCTTCCAGGTGGTGTGAGTGGTAAAGAATCCATTTGCCAATTCAGGAGATCTGAGAGATATAGGTCCTATCCCTGGGTCAAGAAGATCACCTCAAGGAGGGCAAGGCAACCCACTCCATTATCCTTGCCTGGAGCATCCCATGGATAGAGGAGGAGCTGGATGGTCTACCGTCCATTAGGTAGCAAAGAACTGGACACAACTGAAGCAACTTAGCACACGCACACATCTGCATGTCTGAAGTTGTTGATATTTCTCCTGGAAATCTTGATTCCAGCTTGTGATTCATCCAGCCTGGCATTTGGCATGATGTACTCTGCATGTGACAGGCAGGGTGACAATGTACAGCTTTGCTGTACTCCTTCCCAATTTTGAACCAGTCATTTGTTCCATGTAAGGTTCTGACTGTTGCTCCTTAACTCGCACACAGGTTTTGCAGGAGACAGGCAAAGTGGGCTGGTATTTCCATCTCTTTTAGAATTTTCCACAGTCTGTTGTGATCCATACAGCGTATTCAATGAAGAAGAAGTAGGTGTTTTTCTGGAATTCCCTTGCTTTCTCTATGATCTAATGGGTGTTGACAATTTGATCTCTGGTTCCTCTGCCTTTTCTAAATCCAGCTTATACATCTGGAAGTTCTCTGTTCACATACTACTAAAACCTAGCTTGAAGGATTTTGAGCATAATTTTAACAGCATGTGAAACGAGCACAACTGTTCAGTAATTTGACATTCTTTGAAATTGCCTCTTTGGGATTGGAATGAAAACTGACCTTTTCCAGTCCTGTGGCCACTGCTGAGTTTTCCAAATTTACTGGCATATTGAGAGCAACACTTCAACAGCATCATCTTTTAGGATTTGAAATAGCTCAGCTGGAATTCCATCACCTCCACTAGCTTTGTTTGTAGTAATGCTTCCTAAGGCCCACTTGACTTCACACTCCAGGATGCCTGACTCTAGTTGAGTGATCACACCATCATGGTTCATCTGATTCATCACCTGGTTCATCACATCATCTGGGTCATGAAGACCTTTTTTGTATAGTTCTTCTGTGTATTCTTGCCACCTCTTCTTAATTTCTGCTGCTTCTATTAGGTCCTTATTGTTTTCTGTCCTTCATCATGCCCATCCTTTCATGAAATGTTCCCTTGATATCTCAGATTTTCTTGAAGAAATCTCTAGAAAGTGTATCTGTGGGCTGTTTTGTAGGCCTTAGGAGAAATACTGGGATTATAGGTAGATGAAATAGGTAAAGCTGGTACCACCCTTATATAGTAGCTTTAAGGACATCAAAAGAGATGCTGAAAGACCATTATTAGGAAAAAGATCATTTACAAGGTCATTTGGAAATTTTCTGTTTAACCACACATAATGTTTTATTCCTGTGACTTTTATCCAAAAGTCAACTGCTTTAAAAATATTTTAGTTTATTGTGTTATTTTCTTTTTAAAAATAATCCATCTAATATGCAGAAAAATAGAGCAGTTACATACCTGAGTAACATACTGTGATCAAAATGTTTCCTTTTTTTAAGGATTATTTCTTGCCAAGCTGAAAAACGCAATAAGGTAGTTTCTATGTTTGAATCTACTTCTATTTTGTCTCCATTTGTCCATATTTCAAGGCCAACTAATGCCACATGAATGTTCAAGGTTTTATAAATCTGTTCAAAGGAGAAACAATTTTTCACAATGTTAAATTGCAGAAGGATCCTTTATTGTGACTATATTTCTTTATATTAAAAAAGTAATTTTGATGTGTGAAGTACATAGTCAAATGTTCAGGCCTCATTTTATAAATAGTTGTATTGAAACAGAATGTGAGGTTGAATCATCCAGAATATTGGGTGAACCGCCATGGCCAACCAAGAAACTTGGCTAAAAACATCTGATTCTCCTTGAAATATAATTCTGATAGGCACTGGGCTCACGATATCTCTAAAATAAATACATAAGTAAAGCTCTGAGATAATACCTGACCTGAAAACATGAATTTATGAACACTGGCACACAACAGAATGAATATTCCTTATCCATCTCTCTACTGAGGTCATGAGTTGGTTTGGTAGTAGACTAGAATGTTGATATTGCATTGTCTGCAAAGGGATTTGTGCAAAAATGTTCATAACAGCTTCATTCACTGTAGCCCAGATTGGAAAATACTCAAATGAATATCACTGGGAGAATGGGTGAACAAATTGTGATCTCCATACGCTAGAAAACTACCTAGAAATGTCAGAGAAGAAACCACCAATACACACACAGCTACATGAATGCATCTCAGGCATTGTGCTAAGCAAGGGAAATCAGACACAGACGAAGACCCGCGGGATAATTCCATTTGCATGAAGCTCTTAGAGTAGAACTAATCTACAGTGAAATTTTTCAGAAAAGTAGTGTGGAGAGCCAGCAGGTTACTCCTAGGGATACAGGAATTTTGTGGGAAATGGATTCTACTATGGTCATAGGAGTGTGGATCACATAGGTGGGTTCATTATTCAAATTTTTATAGCTAAGACTTGTGCATTTCAAACTATTGAACTTACCACTCTCAAACCTGTAAAATAATAAAAAGAAGAAGAATGCAGACTTGCATATTTCAAAGTATTGAATTTACCTCCCGAAACTTGTAAAAATACAATAATAATAATGCAAGGGGTGGGCATTGGCTAGTGATATTGATAAAGGGTAGAATGATGGTAATCACTGAAATTGGATGATGAATACATAGAGGTTCATTATACTGTTCTGCTTACTTTGTGTATGCTTAAAATTTTTCATGAATAAAAAGTTATAGAAATTAAAAAAAAACAACAAACAAACAATAACTTAGCTCTCATGTTTGTGCTCCGTGTTTCATTTTTGGAATTACTTTGTTGTGTAAGAAAACTTATTGGGAATTGCTCAAAGCCTTAAAGCAGATGGAAATAGTTGTAGCTCAAGCCTTCTCACCCTTATTCCCATCTGCTTTTGTAAACACAAAGTTGATAGATACTTTGATGCCAGGACAAAAAGAATTTAAGCAAATATTATGAAGATTTTGAGACAAAGAACTATGTGTTAAATCAATTTTATATCTCAAAATAGCCAGTACAAGTCAGTTGAAAGGAGGAGTGGATAACAACTATAAACACTGAGTTAAGAACAGAAATAGAGAGGTCAACTTGATAATATTCATAGAAGGTGTAACCGATTATTAAGAAGTTTAATATTCACATCATTGCTATAACAATAATCATGTACTAATTTTTCGCTTTTCTTAACCTGCATAATATGACTATATAGAATTTCATGTGCCGACACAATAATCGTGACTCATGGTCATTTCATAACCATGAAGAACTATGGTTTTCATAAACTCTTATAAAGTTAGATCTTTAGCTAAACCATGATCTCAAACCTAACTAGATGTCCATTCCTTTGTCTTTTTTGATGAGTTAGGTCCTGTGAGATGTTTTCTTAACCTGGGTTCTTTGGACTCTCTACCTTCTTGGGTGGATTTCAGGTTCATAAAATCGTAATCAAGTGCAAATGGAAACGATATTTGCCATTCTCTGGATATATTCTTTTCTAGTGAGAAAATATCACTGAACTGAACTGAAAATATTTAGTACAAATTCAGCAATGTGCAACAGTTTGGGGATGGGAACTCAAGGAGAGAGATAGATCTGTGTTATATTTGGATCCATGTTAGGGGAGTAATAAAGATAATTGCAAGAAACAGGAGAAACAGCCCTTGAGATTCCCCCAGAGCAAAGCCACTTCTGGACTGGTGAAAACCTCTAAAAGATGGGCATCCCAGCAGTGCTCAGCCTAAGAGATGGGCAGGCAGAGCTGATAGTCTTCAAGCAAAGTCAGTGATCCTGTTCAGCCAGGAAAGGGGGTCAACTTGACTTAAGACAGCCAACAGAGCTTTATCAGTTTCAGAGCTGCTTCTCCTCCTGTGCCCAAGCAGAGAATCTGATTTGCAGCCTTGCTCATTGCTGAATATAGACTTCAGTCTGTCTGACCAGGGACTCTTACCATGGAATCTTCATAGCCCATTCAACAGCCCTAGGCCCAGTAGAATTTGAACAGAGGTCAGCTCATGACTTCCCCTATCTGCAAAGCAAAACTGATGGCCTCACTTAGCCCAGGAATTCAGTACACAGTCGGGCTGGTTCAGGTCCCCAAATATTCTAGTGAAAAACTAGAAACAGATCAGCTGGTGAATGAAAAAAATCACTGACCTAAAGGGGTGATTTCTACAGTGTCTTTTTGGGGAGCCCTCTTTATCCTAGTAAAGGAGCTGGCTAACTCAGAAGGAGTCAGTTATTAAAACATGTGTAAAATTCACAGTATTATTTATTTAAAAGGGTTCTAGTTCATTCTAAGTTAGACAAAGTAATCATTTGCTGCTTTTCATAGAAATGTTTCCCCTGATCTCTCTGTTTGAAGATGGGCTATAAATTAGCATTTGAAAGCCTTTTTGCTATACAATTCAAGGTCATGGAACAGTAATTTCAAAGAATGGATTTGATTATTCATGGTGGGTAGTCAAGTCTTTGTACACTGCCTTGTAAATTTTGTGCTTAGTAACAAATGCTTGAAACTTATCTAAATATTAAATATCATTTACTTAGAAAACTTAAAACTTACAGTTGTGATTCATTTGTTGCTTTGATCTTTTTTCCAATGTAATTTTGTTAATTAGCTGCCTTGGTGAATTGTATTTTGGGCTGTCTCAGAATCAGGATTACTACAAAAGTCCAGCAGAGATCTAGCCTAAAAGTTTCTTTCATTTGTGTTTTTGGCTTGATTCAAACTGTGTCAAATCTTACCATGTTAACAAAATTGACCATTCCCCAAACTCGGTTCCTCAGTCTACTGTGAGGTTGACTATTCCTGCGATACTGGAAAAATAGACATTCAATTAACATTCATTGATCATAGAAACTGAATGCAATTTCAACAAAATTATTCCCATTATGGTATATTTCAAAGAAAAAAATTCATTGGCTTTCCTTCCAGTGAGCTGAAAAATGTATACAACTTATGCAGAAATACACTTTTAATATAAAATAACCAGATATAGCAGTTTCTAAAGGCAGTTTTAACTTGGCACTATTTTAAGGTGTTTCTTTATAACTCTGTTCCCTCTTCACATTACATTATATAGCATTATACTGATTTATTAAGCCAACTGATAACTGTTCTTTAAAGCAGGGGTCCCCAATCTCTGAGATCAAATGCCTGATGATCTGAGGTGGAGCTGAAGTAATAATAATAGAAATAAAGTGCCCAATAAGTGTAATGCACTTGAATGCACTTTCAGGATGCTGAAACCATCTCCCCACTTCCTGGTCCATGGAAAAATTGTCTTCCAAGATACCAATTCTTGGTGCCAAAATGGGTTGGGGGCTGCTGCTTTAGAGTCCATATGTATAGCAAAACTTATTAAAGCTGTATCAACCAGTATATTGCAAAAAACAACTTTCTCAGCCCTCCTGTATCCATGGTGGCCACAGACTCAGGAGCATATAATCAAGGATCATCCTGGAGCCAGAGATATGATGGAGAAGGGCTAGTAATTGTGGTCCATCCCACTTCTCTCCACTTGGGCTTCCCTGGTGGCTCAGCAGTAAAGAATCTGCTTGTGATGCAGGAGACTGCCAGTGATGCAGGAGACACAGGTTCAATTCTGGGTCAAGAAGATCCCCTGGAGAAGGAAATGGCAGCACATTCCAACATTCTTGCCTGGGAAAGACAGAGGAGCCTGGCAGGCTACAGTCCATGGGGTGGCAAAGAGTCAAACACGACTGAGCGATTGAGCACAAACCCACATATAGATTGTGAACATATTTTCAATTTTTTTGTAAGTTGTTCATCATTTCCATATGTTCATAATGGAGAGGGAGGGTTCTATTTTGACTTAGCCTGCTGTATACCCAAAGGACCTTATTGTCTCTTACATATGTCCGGAGAAGCTAAAAACATAACTTTGAACCTGGAATGAAATTCTGATGAAAATACTACTTTCTCTTTGCTAAAAAATCACAACTACAGTAGAGAGCAAATGTTTAAGTGAAAACTCACCATGTTATCATCGGCAACAATGAACAGTTCAATATGCTTTTCTTTTTCCTTGCTCTGGAAATGTATGGAAAATTGAATGAAGTATGGTTAATATTTCTTATCTTAACATTTTAAGTTAACATTTTCAAGGTGAAAAATGTTGGTATTATGTAAGGTGAGGTTCAAGAGTATATCCAATAATTCCAGAAATTTAGGTAAATAAAACCCACTATGTTATTAAGACATGTGGCTCTAGTCATCAGATTTTAGTGAAACTGAAGCAACATTCCATATTTTATATTCCTTCATTTCTTTGTTTAGTCTTTCAGGTAAAATAAGAGTTATAAGTAAAGAATCATGAATACAGTTTTTAACATTTAGTTTTTTTTTTTCTTTTATAAAGTAAACACTAAGTAAGTTCATGTAAAAAAGGCCATCTATAGCTGAGAGCAGGACATATAACCAATCAATAGGACTGACTGTATTCCTTCCACTCTTCTGTCTCCCAGTCTCCCTTTGTTGAAATTCAATTCCAAGGAACCTTGTAAAACATTGCTAATTATAGATCTTTATTTTATAAAACACAGTTCCAGGAAATTCTGTTTTCAGCCTTCAGTATCAGGCGCTAGGTATATGCATATTCTCTTGAGTATAAACCAGAGGCATATCGTTCAACTATTTAACTAAGTTATTCTTTTCTGAGCTAATTAATCATTTATTAATTGATTGATTTAATCAAAAAACACCTCTTAGGCATCTAGAAAGTTTCAGACACAGTCTAAACCGTGGATATGTGAAGAAGACAAACATTCACAGATCTTAAGGCTAACACCTCGTGGGGATTTAAGATGATATGAAAAGCCTAAAACACTATCATTGTAGTGTCATTCCACTAGAAATTCCACCCTAACAATTAGAATATTTGGTTTGATGTGAGGGAGATAGTCTGGCTTATAATCAACAACTCCTCCCCCAAAAAATGTGGCAAGAAAGACAAGGAAAGAAACGACAATATTTAGGAGCAATTTCAAGATGTAAATTTCATTCCTTCCAACCACGTTTAGCTCTAATACTATAAATCTATATATTTAGGGTTGCAGATATCCACCTTCTTTGAAATTGGTGAGACAAACTGAGACTTGCTATAGAAAACGAACACTTTCTATGAAGATAAGAACAACAAAAAATTGACATTTCAGATTTCAAACAGTGAAGAGTCAGATTCAGGTAGCATATATACTGCATCCATTGGGCTTATAATCTCTCTCTTGAGATGAGAAGGAAAATAAGAGGCATTTGACATGGGATAAAAATGATTTAAAAATAAAGCACTCACTTCCATTTTGGAATCTTCCAGGGATTTAGTATTATCCTTTGGAACAGTTGTCCTGGTAAAGTTGAGCTCTGTACAAGAATAATTTATAGGCTGCTGCATCAGGGGGTCATATCTGAACACCAAATGTTCTCCCTCATCTGAATATTTCACTGGTTCAATGAGGTATCTTTGATCTCTCACCCTGAAGAACCCCCTGTGGAAATTAGGAATACAATGTCTATTTAAAAATCTCTATCATTTTACTGCTACATTACTAGCACAGTATTTCTCTGTTCCACTTTGTGGAGTTTGCCTTTTTAAGAAAGGGAAACATACTTTAAAGCAATTATCCTCCAGTTAAAATAAATAAATTTTAAAAAATAAGAAAGGGAAACAGTGGAGTCAAGGCCTCATGTCAGCAGGTAGCCAGGTATCCTGAGTGAATAAGAGGTGGTATACTGATGAGATGATTGGATGGCATCACTGACTCAACGGACATGAGTTTGAGCAAACCCTTGAAGACAGTGAAGGACTGGGAAGCCTGGTATGCTATAGTCCATGGGGTCTCAAAGAGTCAGACGTGACTTAGAGACTGAGCAACAAGAGGTGATACGGCATGTGACTCTTTGCTAAGAGACAGCTTGTCCGGATTTCAGAAATTTGACAGCCCCATCTTTCCTCTGAAGCCTGAGTAGAGTAGCAATTCCCACTCATGGCTGAGGACCCCTGGCAAGTCTGCGTTCATGCAAAAATTTTGTGAATTTGTATATATTAATTAAAGAGTAAATATATGAAGGTACAGACACTGCTATGTGGCAATTGTGTTGTTAAAGGGTTTTTTATTCTTGGAAATACTGAAAACTGAACACGTAAAATCCTTGTAAATGAAGATACAAGTTTCTTGTTTTTCTACTTTGCCTCCCAACATCTTCTTCCTTTGTCCTTGAGCCCAAGATCTAGAGAAAACTTATATAGGCTTTACTTCTGACTATTTTACTTTCCAGAGGCTGGAAACACTGCCTAATTTAGTAAAAAGCTGTGAAGCATTGTGCTGTGATGTGGTAGGAATTTATAGGATTAGGAAGTAGAAGGCCCGTTTTTGGATAGAGTTCAACCACCAGCAAAATGAATGTTCAAGAACAAATCTCTGATGTCAGTATCCTGATCGGTAACATGAGAGGCCAGGCTGGATGAATCTCAGTTATCTTCCAACTCTGAATCCCTTGATCATATATTGAAAAATTCATCTTGCTTAAAGCATGTTGTATCTTTTTGTCTAAAATGAACATAAAAAATGGGCTAGATTGGATATTCATGCCAAAAATATACAGTACCTTTTTTGCCATTAATTTTTCTATATGAAGTGTCTATAAAAAATAAAAGTGAATGTCTTTGAAAATTCATAGAATAACTCATTTAAGTAGAAAGATATGGTGCATACCTCAGACCATGACACGTGCTGATGCTGAGAGCAGAATCAAACTCATGTAAGATAGATCCTTGGTAAAAACAGTGATCCTAAAAGAGATGAAGAGGCTATTGACATAAATACATGTTTGGGTGTTATATAAATATTAATATCTCTACATTTTATATTCATAATACATCATTATTTTCTTTTCACAAATGACACTTATATTCATTAATGCATTCATTCATTGCATTCTTGTGTTGGAAGATTTTAAAGCTACTTTAGAATCCTTTTGTTTTAACTGCTTGATTATTTTGTTTAAAACTGTATATAAATTCTTCCCTGACAATTTTAACAGTCTATGAGTTGATGCTAACCTCAGAAATGTGACCCTTTTCCTTAGAAATATTACTCCTTAATCCATCTTAATATCTCTATTAAACTACCCTCCTTGTGCTATCATACATTTCCCCCTGTTGCATATGAAATCAAATCAAAGTTTTTGATGATCACAAAAATTAGGTCTCACTCTCTAACCAGGTTCCTTCATGACTTCCCTGCCTCTCTGCTTCGATCAGTTGTTATCTTTATTACACCCTCCTTGGTGCTCCATTCATGGTGATTCCACCAGATAATTTCTCTTTCCATCAATTCCTTCTGTTCAGTTCCTGTCTATGTGTGACAATTTCTATGGCCCTAGACCTCAGACCCTCACAGACTAATATCCACTCCCTTTGTAGAATAATGTAACTCAGCTTTCTTACTATTCTATTTTGCAAACAGTGCAAGATGACTTAGATATCATAGCTGATAACTGCCTTAAATAGAGGTGATATGGTTTAAAATGTATACATTTGGTAGAAGAGAATAAAGTCATCCTTGGCTAGAAGGCTGCAGTGGGCATCTTCTGGAATGGAAGATAAATATAAAAAAAGAACTTGTATCCACTGAAATAATACTATAATAAATGAACCAAAACTCATTTGGAGAATGAAAGAGGACTCAGTGTTGGTGGATCAGAAGGACTGGGCAAGGGGATTTGATTCACATAAGAGTCAAATAGATGGAGGTTTTAAAATTGTTTCATATCTTTAAGCTTTATCCTTTAGCTTAACTACTGCTCCATCAGGGTACCTCATAATTCTTTGGTGTTCTGCTTTACCATTCCTCCAGACTTAACACCATTTTGGGTACAGAGAAATCAATAAGATACATTAGCAGTCATTGATTTGTCTGTTAGGCAGTTATCAGCCTCCTTTAGCATTCAGAGGATCATAGCCTCTATTCTAGGATCATTTAGTGATGGTAGTCAATGCAAGATTCATTTCTTTTTTTAAAATTGTATACTTACTCTATTTATTTTTCACACTCTTTGACCAGTATTAGTGGGAGGAGCGAGTGAACAGTGGTGCTTAGAAGCTCTCATGAGTTGATAGAACCAAGTTAACTCTTCAGTTTTTAAAATTTTTTAAAGTTACTTATGATTATTATTTTTTAACTAACACTTCCTGCAACTTTCTGATTCTGATGTAACACTTTCTGCAACTACTTGTAAAGCTAGAATGGTTTCAAAATTATGCAAGGAAATAATATTTTCAAAGAAGAGACAGAGGAAGGTCCTGTAAGATACCGTGATCTGAGGATGTGTGGTGATTTCCTCTCCTTTTGTGGAGTAGTACGTCTCACTGTAATTTAAGGCTAAAAGCTCCCTGAAAAAGAGGACAGGGAGATGGTGAGATTCATTTATTCTAATAAGTGAACAGATAAAACCTATTATGTGAGAGAGATGCCTCCAGGTTGCTTTCAGTTCTCAGCAAGATCCTCTTATGCTAAAGATAAGCAAAATCAATCCCAGTCACATGAGAAGATTCTATATAGATTTCAGGGTGTGGTGCAGGCAGCAAAAAAAAAAAAAAAGAAAAGAAAAAGATCCTGGCAGTTCTAAAACTGCATCATTTTGAGAAGAACCTAGGAAAAATATTATCTAAGGAAAAATCTCTTGCCTTAAGTGCCAAAATTAATGCAAAATATTTGTGATATTATATATCATATATGTATATGTGATATATATGTGTATATATGATACATATGTATATATATAGTATACATTTTATCAGAACATATACCTGTTGGGTTAATGTGCATTAAGATATATGTGCACATTAACCCAACAGGTATATATTTTGATAAAATATATACTATATGTATACATATATATCATATATACATATATGATATATAATATCACAAATATTTTGCATGCATCAAATGATACATGGACTTAAAAAGATTGCAATTTTTACATTTTATAAAAAGTTATACAATATTCCCTTGTGGCTCAGCTGGTAAAGAAGGTAAAGAATCCTCCTGCAATGTGGGATACCTGGGTTCAATCCCAGGGTTGGGAGGATCCCCTGAAGAAGGGAAAGGCTGCCCACTCCAGTATGCTGGCCTGGAGAATTCCATGTACTACATACAGTCCATGGGGTCTCAAAGAGTCAGACACAACTGAGAGACTTTCACTTCACTTTCATACAATATTAACTGTAAATATATATTTTAATCTCTAAAACAAAAACTTTAAATTAAAGCAGATAGATATTGCTAAAAAGACAATAGATAAAAAGCCAGTAGATAAAGTAAAAAAGAAGTCAAATAATTCAAAGATCCAAAGAAGAGTAGGAAAAGAAAACCAGAGAAACAAAAACAGAGACAAACAGAAATTAAACATTAAATACAACCATATCATTCATTCATAACATTGTAACATATCATTTATTACATTAAATATTAATGGCTTAAGCTTTCCAATTAGAAATAGTGTCAGAAGTCACTAAAAGGCAGCAACCAACCACTTGCCTTCTTACAGGAGACACATTTTAAATGTTAACACACAGGTGGGTTGGGGAAAACGGATGAAAAACCGTACATTATGGAAACAGTAAACATGTGAAGACAGAGCTAAAGTGTATTAATATCAGGTAAAATACACTTCCCAGCAAGAGTGACATTTTAAAATGACATAATGAGAAAAGAGTTAGTCCACAATAAATAAAAAACAATAATAAATATGTGTGAATCTAACTGCTAAGCTTCAAAATACATGAAGCAATTATTTTAAAAATTCAAAGGATAAACAATTCCAAATCATAATTGAATGTTTTAATACTCATCCCTTGGCAATTGACAGAACACATAAAAGAGTAATGTAAGTAAATATAAACGATCTAAATAATTCTATCAGTCTAGAACTCTTCATCCAGTAACTGAAAAATATTTTTTTTTCCCAAGGGCATATGGTATGTTTAACAAATTAGAACATAGGTTTGTCTATAAAACAAATTGCAATAAATTTTTATTTAAAAAATGATATCATACAAATCTTGACAAAGGTTATACCATAAACTATCAGATATTGGTATCAAATAAATAATACACTCTTAAGTAATCCATGAGTCAAAGAAGAAACCTCAAAAGAAATTAGAAAATATTTTGAAAGGAATGATAATAAAAATAAAACATGTCAAGGTTTTTTAGATGCATCTAAATTAATACTTGGAGGAAATACAAAGGTTTTAAATATTTTAAATACCTATGACAGAAAAGATGAAATGTTTCTATAAAAAGAGAAAAGTAAACCCTAGATAAGTAGAAAAATTAAATAATAAAGATAATAGATGGAGTCAGTGAAATAAATAGAAAAGAGCAACAATGAAAAAATACAAATTTTGGCTATTTGAAAAGATGAGCTAATTGATAAACCTCTTCAGATTTGTCAAGAGAAAAGGATGGAGAACTCAGATTACCAGCATTAGAAATTATAAAAGTGTTATCAGATACTATAGACATTAAAAGAATAATAAGAGAATATTATAAAAAACACTTTATACCAAAAATTTGACATCTTACATGAATGTATGTTTTCCTTGTGAATTAGAAGTTAAAACTGATACAAAGTGAAGGAAAAAATTTGAATAACTCTAACCCTCTCTGAATAAAATTGAATTTGTAATAATAAAACCACCCCCCCCCCACACACAAATCTTCAAGGCACAGGTAGTTTCATTCATGAATTCCATCAAGCATTTTAAAACTAACATCTTTTGGGAAATATAGGAAGAGAGAATACTTCCTAACTCATTTTTGAGGCCAACATAATGTTAATATAAAAATGTGACAAACATCACAAAAATGTAGAAATGCTTAATAATATTCATCATTAACATGGTTTCAAAAACCTTTAACAAAATCTAAGTGAACTGAATACAGCAAAGAGGGTTTTATCACAGGGATGCAAGTATGGTTTAATATTCAAATATCAATCAGTGTAAATTACCATGTGGACATTTCAGTGGATGCAGAGGTTAACACTTTCAGAACTTTTGGGGACTAAAAAAGAACTTTAAGGAAAGGCACACAGAAATTTCTCAATAAATGTTAGCTTCCTTCCATCCTGAGGATGTTAGAATATGCAGATTTTGAACAAATTATCAATATAAGTATGTTATTAGGTTCATATTTCTGTACATTTGTTCAGTGGGAGACTCAAAGTGGAAGGATATTTTGTTGTTGTTCATTTATTTACTTAATTTTTTAAGCTAATAGGCCAGAGTCTCAATTCTTCAGTGGAGTTATCCTATATTTTACTCAACATCTGAGAGTTCTTCATGATTTCAATGTTTGAGGCTGGGAGGAAGAGCTATTGTGCGTAGGATCAACAGAAAAGAAAGAAGTGGAAATTGAACAAAAACAGCAGCAACAGTTGTGAAGAGAGCTAATGAAAAAAGTTTAATGTAATGCATTAGAATTATTTAAGGTACACAAAATAACTTGATAAACTAAATTCTTCCCATCCCTTAGAGTCTGCTCCAGCAGAACTCTATTTGATGTCTATATTCAATAATTTAGAAGTCACTTAAAAAATATATAGTTTTCAAGCTTCTTTTGTTTCACTGATTCACAAAGCATTAATGTATGCACTCTTACAGTGAGCATACTCCAGGTAACCCAGATTGGAAGTAATTTAGGAACAGGAGAGCAGTGTACATAATTGTTGTTAAATGTTATTAAATTGTTGAAATGATACAAGCTTATTTTAGAAGAGTAAGAATTCAGATTACATATACATAAGAAGGGCTCAAGGAATTCACTTTACCAGAAGTTTTTTATGAAAACTAGGATACTATAGACTAGTACATCTCTAAGGTATTGAATTGTCATAGAACTTACCTTGATTTTACAAGGTGCATTATTAATATTTTTCTATTTAGGTTTAGTTGATACAACAATTCTTCTTCAAAAGCTTCCTGAAAAACAGTATCCATCATGTGACTTAAATGTTTGCCCATTGAGTGTGTGTTGGTGGTGGGTAAAGGGGTAGGTAGAGGGGAAAATTACAGATCTTTCACAGTCTACCCAGCAACCCGGAAGTCCTTTCAGGCAAAATCATAAATACTGATAAAGCTGAATTTCTATGAAAAATTTTGCTTTCAAGTTATTTTTTTAAGTTTTTTTTTTTTTACATAAACCATTATAAAAATCTTTATTGAATTTATTACCATATTGCTTCTGTTTTGTATTTTACTTTTTTGACCAAGAAGCCTGTGGGATCTTAGGTCACCAACCAGAGATCCAACCAGCCTCCCCAACCCCCACATTGGAAAGTGAAGTCTTAACCACTGGACTGCCAGGGAAGTCCCCACAAGTTATTTTTTTAAATTTCATTTTATATCGGAGCATAGTTTTTAAAATTTATTTATTTTAATTGCAGGATAATTGCCAAGTTATTTTTTTCTTAATTTTGGTGGACTTTTTTCCAGTTATAAAGTGAAATTAAATGAAAAAATGCATACTTTCCCTACTTTTCCCTTATTCAGAAGTATACAAGTTACTATATATCCTTATAGTTTTACTCCCCTGGATCTTCTGTTTATGTTTTCTTAACAGTTGGTATACACTGTCCTATACTCTACATCTTCACATAAAAATAAATCATGACCATGAGCATTTCCTGTTCTAATATATCTTTTTTTACAGTATGTATTTTTTTTAAAACTGGAATACACAAAATGAACTTATTTAATCTACATCTATATTAGAAATTTCACTT
The DNA here is from genome assembly GCF_019320065.1 of Cervus canadensis. Lineage (NCBI taxonomy): Eukaryota > Metazoa > Chordata > Mammalia > Artiodactyla > Cervidae > Cervus > Cervus canadensis. The sequence continues at coordinate 5,400,795 of NC_057415.1, read as the reverse complement.
GGGATATCCACTACAGTTAGAATTTCACGATCAGCAATGTAGGGGGAAAATGTAAAGCTTTTGGTAAATATTACCAGATAGCTTTGAATAAAGGAAGTTCAAAATTAGAATTTCAACAGAAACTTATAGTGATTCGTTTCCTTGCCTTAGATATTGTTGCTAATAAAAGTCTTTTGAATAACGAAATGATAACATTGTGATAAATTGTTCCTTTTGATTACTTTTGAAATTGATATTTTCCTTTTATTTGTATATGACTTTTCTATCTATGTCCTTTGGTTGTTGTTGTTCAGTCACTAAGTTGTGTCTGACTCTTTGTGACCCCATGGACTATAGCCTGTCAGGCTCCTCTGACCATGGGATTGTCATTTCTTCTGAGGCTCCTCTAAATCGTGATCATTTTTCAGACTTCCCTTATTTCTGATGACCTTGACGGTTTTGAAGAGTACTGGTCAAAAATACTGGTCAGGTTTTTTGTGGGATGTCTCTCAGTTTAGGTTTATCTGATGTTTTTCTCATGTTTAGACTGGAGTTATGAAGAATTGATGGAAAACAACATAATCAAGTGCCATTTTTCATAGCCTCATATCAGAAGAACATACTGTCAATATGACTTATTACTGATGTTAACCTGGACCATCTCACTGAGGCAACATTTTCCAGCTTTCTTCACTTCAAGTTATATTTTTTTCTTTCTTCCATATTATTCTATCTACTCTTGGGAAGGAAGTCATGAAGTACAGCCCATGCTCAAAGGTGGGGTGCTATGCTACACCTCCTGGGGAGGGGGGGTTGGATTTCTGCATTAAGTTTCTGATTTCTTCTTTAAGAGAGATTTGTCTATTCTCCCTCATTAATTTCCTTGTTCAATCACTTTTTATGTAAGTATGGGCTCATGGATATTAACTGATACTTTGTGTTATGGTCCAAACCACCCCCCCACCCCCTACAACCTCTACTCCACTCTCTACCCAAGCATATGCACTAACAGCAGTAAGAATCCTCAGAAAAGACAAGATACCTCACTTGTTTGCTTTCTTCATACCTGCAAAACAATGCATTTTATTTATTAAATCAAAGCCCGTACCTGTACGTCATCCTCATGGATGTGCCAAACATCTCGCTTCTGCATCAGAGGAAGCCTTTTAGGATGAACCAGTTCTTGACCCTCTACTCCAAGGATGACCTCTTCTGAAAGGGAACATAAGCAGTAGGGGGGGTGGGGGATATATTTGATATTAACATTCATCCGTAGTAATTGGATAACAGAATTAATCTCATGGAGTTCATTTGCTTCCAATTAGCAGCCAGGTAGAAGAGCATCCCCACTTTATAAGTATGGAAATTGAGACTGATATTTCTAAGTTAGGAAAATGTGGACTTCTCTTGGTGGCTCAGACGCTAAAGAATCTGCCTGCAATGTGAGAGACGCAGGTTCGATCCCGGGGTCGAGAAGATTCCCTGGAGAAGGGAATGGCTACCCACTCCAGTATTCTTGCCTGGAGAATTCCACTGGAAAGTAGGCAAACAGATTGGGGTCCTTCAGTTTCTTACATCTTTTCACTTTATTCTGCAGGTGTGACCTTTGTCTTCTACTCCTGCCTGTCTCTGGATCCTGCCTCCTGTGGAAGCCAGTCACTGCAATAGTTTGTTTCAATATAAATTATTGATTTTATCTCTATGGGGCATCTGTATTTGAAGTTAACTCTCATAGCTAAATATAAGACTTTCCCATGTGAAAGGGATTTTAGATCCTTTGAATCAGTGCTAAAATAATCTCTATATTACCTATCAGATTGGTAAACATCTGTCAGGTGAGTCCTACCAACCCCAGTACAGAGTGATGTAGAGCAAATAGCGTAGGATTTTGGGATCTGTTCTTATTGGAACCAGAGTTTTACTAGTTTATTAGCAGTATGACTGTGAGTGGGGTTTCCCAGGTGGTGCAGTGGTAAAGAATCTGCCTGCCAATGCAGGAGACACAAGAGATGTGGGTTTGATCTCTGGGTTAGGAAGATATCCTGGAGGAGGAAATGGCAACCCACTCCATTTTTCTTGCCTGGGAAATTCCAAGGACAGAGGAGCCTGGTGGGCTACAGTCCATGGGGTTGCAAAGAGTTGGACATGACTGAGCAACTGAACACACATACATAACCATGAGTAATATGTCTAATCTCCCTGATCTACAGATATTAATCTCAATGTTCTTACCACTGAAGTGGAGACAATATAGAATTTTAAGAGTGCTAATACACAAAGTGGCTAATGGCTAACATGTCTCACTTCCAGTTCAGTCACTCAGTCATGTCCGATTCTTTGTGACTCCACGGGCTGCAGCATGCCAGGCTTCCCTGTCCATCACCAAGTCCCGGAGCTTGCTCAAACATGGTGTCTGCTGCCTTGCAGATATTTAGTAAAATCCACTCCTTCTTCCTTCTCACCATCTATCAGAGTACTTAAGAGTAATACAGCATTTTATAGAACTATTGAATCTCAAGATCAACCATAATCTAGTCCAAATTCTATGCTATGTTCTCAGCAAAATCAGTGAATATTAATATTTTATCATTTACAATTTAAACTTGGTGACAAGAGAGATGTTTCCTCACAGCATACTCAGAAAACTATCATAAAAAGATTAAGACATACCTTTAATTTGAAAAATGAGTAAAATCATGAAACATAAACTCCCGGGAAACATTCTGAATGATTCTGGCAAACTGGGGCACATGTGTTTGAGAAAAGACGTGCACAGTTCTTGGTCCTTGCTTCCACAGAGAGGATGAAGACCCTAGCAGACAGACAGGCAGTTTTGATCCAGCACAAGGAAGTGTTCCTTATTGCGTTACACAATTCGTGAAGTGCTTTAGGCTAAAACCTGGAGGTTGGACATCATGTACTAATTAAAAGCAACCACTGAGATTGTGGTGGTGGAGGAAGTGGGCTGGACAGAGATCCCTATATTACACCTGTTATAAATATGACTCCAGATGTACTAAATTATTTTTAAAGTGAAAACATCACATTTGTCTTGGAAAAAATTACTGAAGCATGTTCATATAAACTGTGGTGGAACAAAGTCATCTATGCTGAAAGACACATGTAAGAACTGTCAAGGAAAATTTGATAAAATAAAGTAGATAGAAATGTTGAGAACTTTTTTTTCTTAGCGAAATAAAGGCCTGGACCATGTGGGACATGAGGATAATGATGTTTGTGGTACTAAATGAAACAAAGATATGAATCCATATTTCATCCCCACCCCGATAAAAGAATCCAGAGAGTCACTAGGGTAAGAGGGAGAGATGAAGGGAAATAACTTTCCCTTTCCTGATTTTATTAAGATATAATTGACAACAGTTTAAGGTATATATCATACAGATTTGACATTATATATTATGAAATGGTTCATGTCATATAGACACTAAACACCCCCCCCCCATTTTTTCCTTTTGATGAGAACTCTAAAGATCTATTGTCTTAACAACTTTTAAATACACCACCTAGCCCTGTTCACTACAGTCATCATATTGTACATTACATCCCTAGTACTTATTGGTCTGATAGCTAGGATAGATCACTTTCATCTAAACTTATTTATGAAAACTCATTTATGCTATAAATCACAAATTAATTTTTAAAAAGGCAAATAAAAACTCCCAAACTACATACAACATATATAATAAAATGTGAGGGCATAGATCCTGATAATATAGAACTCTTTCAAATAAATACAAAAAGAAAACATTAATGGGCAAATGTGCAAAGGACCTGTACAAACCCTTCTTTATGCAGGTGTTCTCTCATTATATTAGAAGAGATATACCTTTGCAATATAACCCCATATCTGCTTGGGATTCTATCCCTCCACTATCTCCATTATTGATTATCCCCATAATATTCCCATAAACTGAACTGGTCTACCATAACTGGAAGTTTTCTTTAACTCTTTATGTTGTATTGGGGTATAGCCAATTAATGGGCTTCCCTGGTGGTTCAGATGGTAAAGACAATGCCTGCAATGCAGGAGACCCAGGTTCAATCCCTGGGTCAGGAAGATCCCCTGGAGAAGGGAATATCTACCCACTCCAGTATTCTTGCCTGGAGAATCCCAAGGACAGAGGAGCCTGGCAGGCTACATTCCTGGGGTCGCAAAAGAGACATGACTGAAAAACTGAGCACGCACATGTTAACATATTGAAGAGTTTGGAAAGATACTCGGTAATACTAAGCACCCAGTAAAAGTAGACTATAATTATTTAACTTAACTAGGAGGAGGTTGTATAATACAGTAAATAAAAGTGGACATTTAGATCCAAACCACCCGGGTTCTGTTCTCAGCACTTATTTTTCCTACCTACAAACCTTGGACAAGGTCTGACCACTCCATACCTCAGTTTTCTCATCTTCCAAAATGAGGGTAACAACAGTATCTTGGGGGTTCTCTGTTGGTTCAAATGGTAAAGAATCTGCCTGCAATGCGGGAGACCTGGGTTCAGTCCCTGGATTGGGAAGATCCCCTAGAGGAGGGTAGAATTAATAGCCAGGATTAAATGGTGCTAATTTAACTGAAATCACTTAAAAGTGGTGTCTGCTCCATATTAAAGGCTAGATAAGTGATGATTTTTTAAAGAACTACTTAAATGTTGAATTTTGCTTTTATTAGTTTTTCTGTACCGATTTTATCTACTTCTCATCTTCCTCTCCTTCCCTGAGACTCAGGAGCTCTGGCTTCCTTTCTTTATCCCAACATGCTATGTTTTCTCCTATCCAAGAACCTCTGGAAACACTTGTTTCTCTGCCTCTTTGTGACCAGATTAATTCCTCATGCTTCAATTCTTAGTTCAAGGGTCACTCTCTCAAGAAAGACTTCTCTAACTTCAGGGTCTAGCACAAGCTTCTGGTTGAAACAAGATACCCTTTTCTTTTCTGAAAAGTTGTTAGTTTATCACAAACTTATTCGTCCAATTACTTATCTATTTCCTGCAACAAATATAACTTCCAGAAAGCAAACTCTGCTTGCTTTTTCTTACTCTGGAACCACAAATGTAGAAGTGTCTTGCATACAGACAGTGTATTCAATATAAATTTGTTGAATGCAATAAAACTAATTCACAATATGAGTAGGATCTGGTTCCATCTTCATGTGTTTCTCAAAATTTTGAACATAATTGGAATAACTTTAAGTGCTCACTTCTACCAGCAGAGTTTCTTTCAGGTCAGCACAAGAGATAGTTGAAGACCAAAGGACATACACAATATATCGGACCTGTCATCAAACAAATATTCATCCACATATCAGGTGGAATTTACCAGCTTCATTCACAGTAATGATTACAGAGAGCATTTTAAATTGGGTGATAAGTAGGAACCATATTGAAGTTGCCTTTATTACAGTCAAAGTAGAAAAAAAAATTTAAATACCAGTTGTGGAATCCTAGTTATTTATGGTGTCATGTTAAATGATACAGCTTAAGGGCATTTGTCTGATGCCTTTAGCTATGGCTGAGCTAGCTTTCCAGCATGTCTAAAATACAGCATTATCCACAGTTAATCCAGGTGAAACAACCCAGAACTTTCAAAGAAAAAAATTTTTGTAACTTAATCAGGCCCCATAATCAATAAGGGGAAAGCAGACATGAAAATTTCTGCCTGACCCCATGTTCTTTTTATATGTTAGTAGTTTTTTGGACATAGAAACAAGCTTTATTTTCTCATAATCACTCTATAACCAAGCATTCAAACCTGGAGAATATTATACTTCAATTCTGAACCCGACCAAGTGACTAGAGTAGGATAGTGAAATATTATAGGTAGTTTATATATTTCTTTCACTCTCAAGTCATAGCTTTCTGTTTTCAAAATAACAGCATCACTAAAGTATGTAAAGCTTTAAAAACAAACAAACAATTAACCCTGAAGCAGATTTCAATGAAAGTGGCTCTGGGAAGTCCATTTATCATACAAAAGCAGATTTTAAAGATTAAACGAATATGAGAATATTCTGTTTCCTCCTTATTTTTCTGCTGCAAATTTGTGGAGCAACCTCTCATAGGAGGTTCTCAAATCTACTCCTATCTTGGTTTCAGTGAGGGGTTTGGAGGTTGTAGATTCTTTTTTTTTTAATATTTCAATGATTTCTATTTAGTTTTTTGGCTGTGTCACATGGCTTGTGGGATCTTAGTTCCCTGACCAGGGATTGAATCCATGTCCCCTGCTTTGGAAGCATGGAGTCTTAACAACTGGACCACCAGGGAAATCCTGAGATTTTAGATTCTTATGTCCAATCTTTACGGTTGCTAGGATCAACCCTTTAAGTCAGGCAGGAGTATGTGTCTCAGGGGCCTCCTAGCTTTGATAACAGCGTGTCTGCCTTCTCCCTTTGACCTCCCTCACAATCCACGTACCCCTTCAGGTTTCCTCTTGAGCTTCCTTCTCCCTTTCTTTTCCTCAGTCCTGCTCCTTCTCTCTGAGCTAGCAACTTAGCAAGTCCTCAACCCTCCTTAAAGACTTAGAGTGAATTTACAATCGTGCAGGCCCAGAAAGTGTGACAGATGATAAAGAATACACTCTAAGTCAGAAACAAGAGGCGGTCCACTATGCAGACTCAAAGAGCTTATTCTCTTCTGTCCTTTGCAAAGAGAAACATGGAAAAAGGGGGCAATAAGTTAAGTGAATAAAGAAAATCTTATCCAAATTGCAATAGAAATGGCAAAAACTAAACACAGAAATACTGGATGAAAGATTAGCATTTTCTATCTGACTTTAAAAGAAATACTATTATAAAGTACTCCAAAGTCACATTCATTAAGTTCTTTTTGTAGAAGCTAATTTCAGCCCATTAATTGTGTTTTCAGTGCATTGAAAAGAACACTAGATTCAAAATAAGGAACTCTATGTTCACCTGTGAGTAATTATTCTTTCTTTGGCAAATCATTTATTTGCTTGGCTCCAGTGCTTCCTGTATAAGTTAGGGATATTAGATTGTTTGATCTCTAAGATCTTTTTTTTTTTTTAACATCAGGGTGTTATGTTTCCATGCTTTTACTGAATTTATTTTTCCTTTTCTAAGACCTCTTCATTGTAAATAGAAATTTTGACTTATTAGAATAACGATAAGGTTGGATTTTTTTTTCTCACTATCCGTTTTGTTGTTGTTCAGTCACCAAGTCATATCTCTGCGACTCCATGGACTGCAGTACACCAGGCTTCCCTGTCCTTCACCATCTCCCAGAGTTTGCTCAAACTCATGTCCACCGAGTCAGCTATGCCATCCAATCATCTCATCCTCTGTCACCCCCTTCTCCTCTTGTCCTCAATCTTTCTCAGGATCAGGATATTTTCTAGTGAATCCTACTGTCTATAAATTGATATACACAATAAATGTCATGATATAGATGCAACAAGAGCGCTAAAAAATTTGACTTACTTTGTCATGCAAAAAAAAGTTATTCGTGGGGAGTAGCAGATCCTGAGTAAAAAGAGTGCATAGGAATTTCACCCTTTAATTCTGATAATCAAATTACTTAGCTAATGACATTAAACAAATTACTTAATATTCCTAGAGTTTTGGTTTCTTCATGGCAAATTAAAGATAATAGTGCTTCCTACACCAGATCACTGTGTAGATTAAGTAAAATCATTAATGATGAGTACTAATACATAGCACATATACTACTCTCAATTTTGTTGAAGGGTTGACATTATTCCTCACCTTCAATTTAACTCTACTTCATAACAGCTTTAGGAAATACATTAACTTCAGTGAGGTCAAAATGTTTAAACAACATAGACTTAAAGTCAATGGGTGACAAGGTATGAAATGAAATGTGATTAAGTTTTCTCCAGTCGGATAAGTGGCAGCCTTCATGATCTTATCCATAAGTCCAGTTCCTACAGAACTATGTCACACATTCACCTCACTTCTCAACACACTGTAACATTCGTATTTTAATAAATTATAGTAACTCTCTTGATCTCTCATGCCTTCCAGCAACCTCGATATTTTTCTGATCCCTTTATAACAAAATCCTCTCAAGGAGTTATCAATAATTCCTGTTCTTAGTTCTTCATTCTCTCTTTAAGTCACTCTCTTATGTCTCCTGCATTGACAGGCAGTTACTTTACCACTAGTGCTACCTGGGAAGCCCTTCTTAGTAGCATGAACGGTCAAATGTGAGGCGACATACGTTATTCTAGCTAGCCCCTGTTTGCACAGTATTTTAAGATCATCAACTGAACAAGTGGTGGAACTTTACTTTGAGTGATTGCTCGGTTGGTTGGCCTCTTCAGTTCTTAGTGGCCCTGCTCCTTTCATCAGTATGCCTGTGTGAGTTCTCCTGTACGGCTGGCCACCCTTTTATCTGCCCACAGAAACATCTTTTTCAAGGTTGGTTAAATAGAACTCAGAGTATACTTGTCAGTCTTTTGTGGTTTCATCGTATTCTTCATTTCATGCTATTCTTTGCCTCCAGTTTGACAAATACAATAAATTACTCTCTGAGTGAGGGACCACCCTGCCCACCTTCCCAAAACCCAACACATCTAGTACCACATTCTTCATGATATTTCTGTTAGCCACCATAGCACACACTGGTCCTTCCTTCCCGTGATTCCTAAAACCCTGACTAGCTCTGGTGTACAGTTGGTGTATTGGTATGTAAGCATCTTTGAGTGAATCTTTCTTCTCTGCTTGTTATAATAGACTTGATATAATGGAGCCTGCAGTATTGAGTGAGCTTTCTTGTTTATATCTTAACAAAGTAAAATGAGAGTTGGACCATAAAGAAGGCTGAGTGTTGAAGAATTGATGTTTTGGAATTGTGGTGCTGGAGAAGACTCTTGAGAGTCCCTTGGACTGTGAGGAGAACAAACCAATCAATCCTAAAGGAAATCAACCCTGAATATTCATTGGAAGGACTGATGCTGAAGCTCCAATACTTTGGCCATCTGATGTGAAGAGCTGACTCATTGGAAAAGATCCTGATGCTGGAAAGATTGAAGAAAAAAGGAGAAGCAGGTGGCAGAGGATGAGATGGTTAGATAGCATCGCTGACTCAATGGACTTGAGTTTGAGCAAACTCTGAGAGATGGTGAAGGACAGGGAAGCCTGACGTGCTGCAGTCCATGGGGTGGCAAAGAGTCGGACACAACTTAGCAACTGAACAACAGCAATGTCTGAGTTATCCTGTGCCTATCACTACTCTCAAATATCTGCAATGATAGAGATCACTAGTATAATTTTCACCCTATCTCCTGAAGTATGTGTGAGCCCTTTGAAAACAGAGACCATGGCAAATATTCACACATCCCCTGTGGAGTCTAAGAGTACCAGAGCTTGCATGTTGTTGGTACTCAATAAATAGCAATTTAAGAAGTCAATTGTAATTTATCATGACATTATTGCTGCACTCAATTTACAGATGATAAATACGAGTTTACCAGAACTGAACAAATATTCTACCAAAATTCCTATTTTCCTGAATCTTTGAGCTTCTTTGGATCTCCGTTGTAGTTAACCCAAGGCTTAAAAGCCCCAGAGTCACCTGGGGCTAAGAGCTATTCATGGACCATCAGGTACTAGGAGCCAGGGTCATATTAATATTTCAAATAGCTTTGATATCCATTGTGCCTTTCTTCTGAAACCAGGAAAGGATGTGATACCATCTCTAGAGTCTGCCCATTCAAACTCTGCAGTTTACTTTCACCCACAAGGATGCCTTCCGGCACAACTTGATCTTGGTGTGCCTGTACCAGCAGCACTTCATTAATCGTGGGGCAGAGGCTGGGAATGGCCCTCAAGCCTGTGCCAGAAACTCCCCCACAGGGCCAACGTCGCCTTCTCACAGAGGGAACATCAAGGGAGGGAGGGGTTGCTGGCACCTGGATATCTCTTAACTCAGAATGTCCAGTCTTGACTCATCCTTGAAATTAACCCCACTACTTGGTAATGATATAAAACTTACACCCTGAGCACACACTCTGTGAGACATTTGCTTGTTCAGTGTTAACGATATGTGGCAGCTAAATGAAATAATAACTCAGCCATTTGACAAATGAAAGAACCGAGTCTCCACAAAGAAATTCATCCATTTGAGGGTGGTCAGCAAGTGGTGGAGCTTTGTGTACACCCAAGTCCTTAAGGCAATGTGTAGGGTTTAGTTGCTAAGCCATGTTTGACTCTTAACAACCCCACGGACTGTAACCCTCCAGGTTCTTCCTTCTATGGGATTTCCCAGACAAGAATACTGGAGTGGGTTGCCATTTTCCTCCTCCAGGAGATCTTCCCAACCCAGGGATCAAACCCAGGTCTCCACATTAATTAGCAGGAAAGTACTTCACTGCTGAACCACCAGGGAAGCACTCAAAATTAATGTGTGAGGTTCCCACTATTCTACTCTCTCCCTTCTGAGTATCACCAAGAAATCCTACAATAGTGATAATCTTAAAAAAATTTTTTTGATCTTTCAAAGTAACCAGTCTCTGCGTAAGGTTTGAAATTTCTTTCCTGCTTCAAACTCCAACCACATGCCATACAAATATGAAGAGAGTATTTCAAACCTTTGATTTCCATGGTGTTCTGTAGGTGATGGTCTGACAGCTGCTTGGGCCCATGGTTAGAAAAAGAAATAGAAATTGGAGGGTTTTAATTTTTTCATCCATTTCTTCTTTTAAGAATCATATTCAGGGAATTCCCTGTGGTCCAGTGGTTAGAGCTCAGTGCTCTCGCCGTCATGGTCCGGGTTCAGTTCAGTGTCTCATAGCATGGCAAAAAAAAAAAAAAGTAAAAAATGTTTAAAAACAAACAAAAGAATCACACTCCATTCTCCCTTATGATTAAATAGAATTCCACCAAGAAAACTATTTGCTCTCATTCTCTTCCTATGAAGTCAAGAAATGTGTGTTTAATTCTGTGTTATGTTATTCTCTTTTGTTCCTTGCTGCGGTTTAAGCCCCTCTTGTCTTTGCTGTCTGTGCTTCTGGTCTTTCCTTTGTTGAACTTTCTCAGTTGCTACAGTTGAGTAGTATGTACTTAAGGAAATTGTAATAGTCTCTTAAGTTGGACAAAAGCCAAAACTCTAGCTAGATATTAGTGGGGTGATGAGATTTGTTCACGGGTATGAACTCTCTTTGGGTTTCCCAGGTGGCTCATTGGTAAAGAATCCACCTGCCAATGCAGGAGATGTGCATTTGATCCCTGGGTGGGGGAGATCCCCTGGAGAAGGAAATGACAACTTACTCTAGTATTCTTGCCTGGGAAATCCCATGGACAGAGGAGACTGGTGGGCTACAGTCTATGCGGTCACAGAGAGTCAGACACAACTGAATATGCACGCTTGCAAACATACTCTGTATAATACAGCATCTTTCCTTTGTAGTATTTTCCCAATGCTGTTGAAAACTTCAGTTCAGTTCAGTCACTCAGTTGTGTCTGACTCTTTGTGACCCCATGGACTGCAGAATGCCAGGCTCTCCTGTCCATCCCCAAGTCCCAGAGCTTGCTCAAGCTCATGTTCATTGAGTCAGTGATGCCATCCAACCATCTCATCCCCTGTCATCCCCTTCTCCTCCTGCATTCAATCTTTCCCAGCATCAGGGTCTTTTCCAACGAGTCAGTTCTTCACATCAAGTGCTCAAAGTACTGGAATTTCAGCGTCAGCCTCAGTCCTTCCAATGAATATTCAGGACTGTTTTCCTTTAGGATTGACTGGTTTGATCTCCTTGCAGTCCAAAGGACTCTCAAGAGTCTTCTCCAACACCACAGTTCAAAAGCATCAATTCTTCAACAATCAGCTTTCTTTATGGTTCAACTCTCACATCTGTATATGGCTACTGGAAAAACCATAGCTTTGACTAGACAGATCTTTGTTGGCAAAGTGATGTCTCTGCTCTTTAATATACTGCCTAGGTTGGTCATAGCTTTTCTTGGTTGCAGTCACCATCTGCAGTGATTTTAGAGCCCAAAAAAGAAAATCTGTCAGTTTTTGTTGTTTCCCCATCTATTTGCCATGAAATGATGGGACCAGATGCCATGATCTTAGTTTTCTGAATGTTGAGCTTTAAGCCAACTTTTTCACTCTCCTCTTTCACTTTTATCAAGAGACTCTTTGGTTTATCTTCACTTTCTTCCATAACGGTGGTGTCATCTGCATGTCTGAGGTTATTGATATTTCTCCTGGCAATCTTGATTCCAGCTTGTGCTTCATCCAGCCTGGCATTTCACATGATGTACTCTCTATATAAATTAAATAAGCAGGGTGACAATATACAGCCTTGATGTACTCGTTTCCCAATTTGGAACCAGTCTGTTGCTCCGTGTCCAGTTCTAAATGTTGCTTCTTGACCCACATACAGGTTTCTCAGGAGGCAGATAAGGTGGTCTGGTATTCCATTTTTTTAAAGAATTTTCCACAGTTTGTTGTGATCCACAAAGTCAAAGGCTTTAGCATAGTCAGTGAAGTAGAAGTAGATATTTTTTCTGGAATTCTCTTGTTTTTCTATGATCCAACAGATGTTGGCAATTTGATCTCCGGTTCCTCTGCCTTTTCTAAATCCAGCTTAAACATCTGGAGGTTCTTGATTCATGTACTGTTGAAGCCGAGTTTGGGGAATTTTGAGCATTACCATGCTGATAGGGCCCACATGGGGTCTCATTGATAAGATGGCTCATTAGGTCAACCTCACAAACAAAGATTAAAATCACAGTGGTCCGTGAGACTGACGAGATTGCCTAAATGGCATGCTATTTTCTCAATGGTGCCTATCTTCTCAAAGCTGTGAGACCACCAGATTCCAGACCTCTGGCTACGTGACCAAGCCTTCAGAGAATTTTTCATTGGTGGGGTATAAGAAAGACCCCGACAGAAAGGGAGGACGCTGGTTCTTCTTAACGGCCAGTCACCCTCTTTTCCCTCTAACGAATTTCCCTTTTCTTGCCTGATTACCGGGCTTGCTCTCTTGTTCTCTGCACTCACCCTACATTCTGGTGCCAAAACCCAGGAAGGAAGACCACTGCAACTGGGCGGGCTCCTCTCACAAGCCCACCTCCGGTGGCCCCTCCCTCAGACCTTGCCAAGAAACTGAGATGCGCTCCGGGCCAAGACTCTCCGCTTGCTTTGCTGAGTTGACATCCACACACTGGCCCACATTTCATCCATCGGTTAGAAGGGTGAGTGAAATCCCATTCTCTTGGATCCTATCTCTCTCTCTTGACTCATTTCCAAGTCCTAGTGCTAGGCGGGAGGATCCCCAAGGCCCTTGGGCCCTTGGCCTTGTGCCCCCATCTGACTTTGAAATAGGGGATGCCCATTTCAAAGCAGACTATTATTACTCTCTGAGAAAGTCCCGAGAACAGGGACGCCTTTTCTCTCAGACCTTTCTCCTCGCCTTCTTTCAGCCTTGTCTAACCTCCTTATTCAGCTGCAATGGGGAATTCTCAATCCCAGCCCTCAAAATCTACTCCTCCAGGATGCCTTCTCTGAAACCTTGGTTTTTCAAGGACAGATAAGACCAAAAAGACTTATTTACTGTTCTAACACTGTCTGGCCGGAATACAGGCTTGATAACAGGTCCCAAAGGCCAGAAAATGGAGCTCTCGATTATAACACTCTGCAGGACCTCAATAACTTCTGCCGCCGCAACGGCAAATGGTTAGAAATCCCTTATGTTCAGGCTTTCTTTGCTCTTTGCTCTTGACCCACTCTCTGTGAATCCTGTTCTACTTCTCAAATACTCTTAGCACACTCTGGGCCACATCCTCCTAATACAATGTCTCCTGATCCCTGTTCAGGCTTTTCTTCTTCCTTCCGACCACAGCCCACCCCCTATCACTCCCAATCCCATTCCAGATCCAGTTCCATAACCTCCACCTTACTCCCCTCCGCCCTCCCTTCTTCTCAAATAAGCTCTGAGACCTCAGCCCCACCCTCTACCCTGAGGGTCCCTAGATCCGGAACAAATTTAAAACAGGAAACCTCACTGCAGGATCCCTTTAGGGGAAGTAGCTAGAGCAGAAGACATTGTTTGGGTTAATGTCCCATTCTCCCTCACCCATCTATCTCAGATAGAAAAGCATCCTGGCTCCTTTTCCTCAGACCCTGATAATTATCTAAAAGAATTCAAGTATCTTACCCAGTCTTACAACTTTACCTGGCATGATATTTACATCATATATTCCTCCACTCTTCTCCCAGAAGAGAAGGAATGAGGATGGCCAGCCTCTCAAGCACAGGCTGATGAGATACACAGGACAGATAACACTATCTGTTCCCAGAGATGATCCCAACAGGGATTATCAGGCAGGGAGACCTGGGGGAGCAGTTTCTAATCACATGGTTGCTTGCCTCATTGTGGGCCTTCAAAAGGCAGGGCATAAAGCTGTCAACTTTGATAATTTCCAGGAAATAACTCAAAGACTAGATGAAAACCCGGCACAATTTCTAGCCAGGTTAACAGAAGCCCTACAAAAATATACAAAATTAGATCCCACTTCAACAGAGGGCACCATTGTCCTTAACACCCATTTTATTTCCCAGTCATCCCCAGATATTCAAAAGAAACTAAAAAAGGCAGAAGAAAGCCTTCAAACCCCTCAACAAGACCTTTTAAATTTAGCCTTTAAGATTTTTAATAACCGGGAAGAACAGGCAAAGCTAGAGAAGGCCCAATGAAATCAGGCCAAAAGCCACCTTTTAGCCACTGCCCTATATGGCTCCAAGCTTCCATCAACCAACAAAGAAAGGAAGCCACCTGGGCCCTGCTTCAAATGTGGTAAAGAAGACCACTGGGCCTGCTCAAGCCTAAAGCCAAGGCCCGCTTCAGGTCCATGTCCCAGCTGGGGCATAAAGGGACATTGGAAGGTCGACTGCCCAAATCCCCTTCCAGGGATCCAGACATCCCCTCCTCCTGAGCAGGAGTCCTCCGACCCAGCTCCGCCCAGCCTCCTTGGACTCACCGCTGAAGTCTGAATTTGTCCAGGGCCCCAGGCCCCAACTCTCATCACCTCTAAGGAGCCAGGGTAACTCTTACAGTGTCAGATAAGCTGGTCTCCTTTCTCACTGATACAGGGGCCACTTACTCTGCTGTGCCTGCCTATTCTGGAAAAACCAAGGCCTCTCAGGCCTCTGTTATGGGGATTGATGGTTTAATATCTACACCATGAATAACCAAGCCTCTACCCTTGCACACTTCAAGATACCTCATTTTCCCATTGTTTTCTCACACTCCCTGAATGCCCCACTCTTATTCTTGGGAGAGACTTTCTCTCAAAATTCAAAGCCTCTATTACTATCTTAAGCTCACCCTCTGATCTAGCCTGGCTACTGCTCCTCAACCCCACCTCCTCTTCCCCTGCCCCGTTGCCCTCTTTGTCCATAAACCCCACAGTTTGGGATACAGATAACCCATCTGTTGCCTCTCAACATGATCCAACTTATATCCATCTCAAAGACCCCTGCATGTTTCCCAATCAACCACAACACTCCATCTCCCAAAAACATCAACAAGGGTTAAAGCCTAACATCACTAAACTCCTACATCATGGCCTCTTGTGCCCAATTCACTCTCCCTATAACATATATATCCTACCTGTCAAAAAGCCAAATGGCTCCTATTGCCTGGTCCAGGACCTGAGACTTATCAATGTGGCTATTGTCCCCATACACCCAGTAGCCCAGTAGTTCCAAATCTCACTACCCACTTCACTGTTCTAGACCTCAAAGATGCCTTCTTTACTCTTCCTTTACACCCAGACTCTCAAGACCTCTTTGCCTTTACCTGGACTGATCCAGACAATCATTGCTCTCCAAAAACTGACATGGACAGTCCTCCCAAAAGGCTTTCATGATAGCCCTCATTTCTTTGGCCAAGCTCTAGCATCAGACCTAACCTCTCTTGACCTTACTCCAAGTACTGTCCTCCAATATGTGGACAATCTCCACCTTTGTGGTCCTTCACTTACATACTCTCAACAACACACTATATACAACTCTTCAATTTTCTAGCTGATTGAGGCTATCGAGTATCTCCCACCAAGGTTCATCTCTCTCTTCCTAAAGTCACCTATCTTGGAGTCCTTTTAACACCAACAAAAAGATATATTACTACCAATAGAAAATCCCTTATATCCACCCTACCACTCTCTACATCAAAAAAGAGATCCAGTCCTTCTTGGGGTTAGCTGGATATCTATGCCTCTGGATTCCTAATTTCATCCTCTTGGCACCACCCCTATATCAAGCCACCCGAGGAGCTCTTTCAGATCCTCTAGCGCTGAAGTCAAATATCCTTTCAGCCTTTAACAACCTTAAGCAAGCCATTCTCTCAGCCCCAGCTCTAACTCTTCCTGACCTTTCTCACTCCTTTATACTCTACACTGCTGAGAGACACAAAATTGCCCTAGGAGTTTTGGGACAAAATCAGGGCCTCTCCTTCACCCCTGTCACTTATCTGTCAAAGCACTTATATACCACAATTCAAGGATGGCCAGCCTGTCTACATGTTCTGGCAGCAGCTGCACATCTGGCTCAGGAAAGTAAAAAACTTACTTTCGGAGCACCCACTGTTACTCATTCACCACATGACCTTAAGGACTTACTTTCTCACAAATCCATGACCCTTCCATCTCCTTCATGCATTCAGCTAATTTATGTCACCCTTCTTGAATCTCCTGAGTTTTCCTTTGAATGTTGTCCTACTCTCAACCTTGCCACACTTATCCCTAATTCTTCTGAGCCCCCCATCCACACTTGCAAAGAGGCATTAGAAGAACCTGATGACCCATTTCTCCCACATTTCCTCAATCCCTTTAAATAACCCTGACTTTACTTGGTATATTGATGGCAGCTCCTCTACAACATCAGAAGAAAAAAAAGTACCTGGATATGCAATGGTCTCTGACACCGAAATTATTGAATCCCAACCTGTTGCCTTGGGAACCTCTTCCCAAAAGACAGAACTTATTGCACTAACTAGAGCCCTTACCCTTGCAGCTAACAAGAGAGCAAATACATACACTGACTCTAAACATACTTTCCACTTCATACACTCATATGCTGCCATTTGGAAGGAATGAGGCCTCCTATCTACTAAAGGCTCTCCCATAACTAACACCCCTCTTATACTCCAACTTTTAAAAGCAGCTAACATGCCAGTTGAAGTAGGCATCATGCATTGCTGAGGTCACCATGTGGCCTCAGACTCCATTTCACAGGGCAACGATGCCTCAGACAGAGAAGCAAAACAAGCCTCCCTAGGATCATCAGCTCAACAACTTGTAGTAATCCCCAACATGAAGCCCCTTTACCTCCCTGAAGAAAAAACACAGTTATTACTAGAGGGAGCCCAACCATAAGGAGACTGGTTACAAAAACAGGGCTGCTATATCCTTCCCCAATCTCAGGCCACACAGATTCTTTCAAACATTCATCCGGCCCTACATGTAGGCACTAAACTTCTTTATCATCTCCTAAGAACTCTTATCACCTATCCTAACCTCCTTTCACTCCTACAACAAATCACTCAGTCTTCCATTATCTGTTCCTCAGTCTCACCACAGGGAGTCCTAAAGCCTATTCCCTCATTCCCAACACAACAGGCTCAAGGACATAACCCAGGAGAGGACTGGCAAGTTGACTTCATTCACCTGTCTTCAACGCGAAAAATAAAAAACTCATGCTTACTCTAGTAGACACTTTTTCAGGGTGGATTGAGGCTTTTGCTATGAGATCAGAAATTGCCTCAGAGGCAACAGTTTCTCATAGGAGAAATCATCCCTCGCTTTGGCCTCCCACTCTCTCTCCAATCCGATAACGGGCCAACTTTTATCTCCCAGATCCCTCAACAGGCAGCCCAATCCCTTGGCATAACCTGGAAATTACATATTCCTTACTGACCCCAAACTCTCTCTAGAACTACAAAGGGCATGGACTGAACTCCTTCCCATGGCTTTGGCTTGCATTAGGGCTACTCCACAGGCCCCGTCTTTGCTCAGTCTTTCTGAGCTCATGTATGGCTGCCCTTTTCTCTTAGGTCAGTTCCCTACTGCCAGCCCCTTGCTGGGAGATTATCTTCCCACCTTTAGTCTTATTAGACACCTCTTGAGAGAACATGCAGATCACTCTCTCCCAAAGCCTCACCAAAGAATTCAGCTGACTTAACACTCATACCCGGGATCAAGTGCTGCTTAAAACCTTACACCATAAAGGTCTCCAGCCTCAATGGACTGGTCCATTTGAGGTCATTCTAACCACACCAACAGCTGCTAAACTAGCACATCATTCCTCTTGATTTCATATCTCTAGATTAAAGCAGGCCCCCAGAGACGCTCCATCTCTGCCAAGAAACATTTCCCGCTCAGACGCTTCTTGCTACACCAGCACTGTTCTGGGACCCACCAGGCTTCAACTGGATCAAATTCCAGAAGAAACAGAACAGTCAAAAACAAATATTGACAAGTAAAGCAAAACAGACGTATTCGTTACTAATTGGACTGGGATTTCCCCTACTTACCCTATTCACAATAGGACTTTACTCTGGGTCTCCCAGTGAGAGAACTATCATTCAAAAACTTTCCCTCTGCTTTACCTTCTTCTCCATAGTTCTTGTTTTTTCCGGTGTGGCCCTCCTCTTACTGTGATAAGCCTAGATGAATTCATTATCCACTTTCCTTCACATAGTAACACAAGCCCTGACCTTTCCTGGAAATACTGTTACTGATCTCCCCTTACTCCTTGACTTTATAACCAATTTTTGGCTCCTGGGACATTTCATAGTGTTCACATCAACCCAAATTGATTTCTACATCTGGATTCTTATTTTTATCATTTTCTCCCCTTAGACATGAGACATCAATCATGATTTTACCCTCACTCTGTCTTGTTTTACAGTCCAAACTTCACATTAATACCCTACCTATAACTCACTCTGCCCCACACCTTCCCTTTCTATTCAGAACTCTAAATCTGACCCATCACTTATCAATACCTCAAACCCGACCCTGACCAGTGATTGTTGGATTTGCTTATCCATCTCCTCATCCAGAGGATTGGCATTCCCCATTTCCACAGATAAATGAACTCACATAAACACTTCTCTTTATCACACATAGAGAAGAAAATCTCTCTTCTTATCATACATATGTTATTTATATTCAATTGATCAAATTCACAATTCCGACAAGATTCGGACCTCTCTCCTTACAGATCTCACTTCTACTCATAAAGGACCAACTATAGGAGGACCCACCACCTCTGATGTTCGTCTACAACAGGCTCCTTTCTGTTTTTCCAGAGAAAACTCTATAGACAATTCTTACCCACAACTAGGAGCTATGCCACCTCACCTCTATAATCACACTTCACTTCTCTCCTTCTCTTCGGGCCTATCTGTCTATCATGTCTCAGGAGCTGCAGGACATTCTCTTACTTTCTCGGGGAGACTCCCTTCTGCATATGTTGTAAACACTCCTCTTGTAGGGGCTACACAGGCGAGTTCACTGTCAGTTTCAGAGACTACCAACAGGTTCCCAGAAAGACCCCTATTTGCTATTGATTTCAGCTGTTGTCTTCTTACCCCTGGAATATTTTTCTTATATGGAACCACTACTTGTTTATGTCTTCCCACTAACTGCACAGGAACATGTACCCTGGTACCTCTGGCCCCAGATATTTCTATTGCTCCTAACAGTCAGACCCTTCCTATCCACTAACTCATAACTGACCCAGATGGGCAATTCAATTCATTCCTCTATTAATCAGTTTAGAAATAGCAGCTGGGATTGGGACAGGGACCGCAGGACTTACAACCTCTTTAAATTACTATCAAAGCCTTTCTAAAGACCTCACTCACAGCCTAGAAGAAATAGCTAACAGCCTTATCACTATCCCAAACCAGCTAGATTCCTTGGCAGCCGTGGTCCTCCAAAACAGAAGAGGATTAGACCTCCTCACAGCAGAAAAAGGAGGCCTATGCCTATTTTTGGAGGAAGCCTCCTGTTTCTAGGCCAATAAATCAGACGTTGTAAAGGAAGCAGCAAGAAATCTGACAAACAGGGCGTCAACGCGTCAGTAATTCATGGGAAAGCTGGTTAAGCAATTGGGATTGGATACCCTGGGTCCTACCTCTTCTCCACCCTCTCCTTCTGTTACACTTATTCTAATTTTCGGCCCATGTTTAGCGTGTCTTTTTTCAAAATTTCTTCAGGACCGCTTACAAGCCTTCACCAACCGAACTATCCACAAGCTAACTAAGATTATCAAAAACTTCAACCCCACACAAATCCCCAGCCTTTTCTTATGTCACCCCCAAGACATCCCTGTACAGCAGGAAGCAGTTACAGAAGATTGACCTTAGGCCCTTATCCTAAATCAAAAAGGCTGGGTTCACATGATAGGGCTCACATGGGGCCTCATTGATAAGCTGGCTCATTATGTCAACCTTGCAAACAAAGAATAAAATCACAGTGATCCGTGAGACTGACGAAATTGCCCAAATGGCATGCTCTTTTCTCACTGGTGTCTATCTTCTCAAAGCTGCGAGACCACCAGATTGCAGACCTCCAGCTATGTGAGTATCCCTTCAGAGAATTTTTCATTGGTGGGGTTTAAGAAAGACCCTGACAGAAAGGGAGGATGCTGGTTCTCCTTAAGGGGCAGTCACCCTCTCTTTTCTCTCTAATAAATTTCCCTTTTCTGGCCTGACTGCTGGGCTTGCTCTCTTTTTCTCTGCACTCACCTTACACATTCTAGCTTTGAAAACTTCAGTCCACAGAAAAATATAACTCTTTTATTCATAATTGTCAAAACTTGGAAATAACCAAGTTGTTCTTTAGTAGGTAAATGGATAAATACACTGTGGTTTCCATCCAGACAATGGAATATTATTCAGGGCTAAAAAAAAAAAAAGAGATATCAAGCATGAAAAGACAGGAAAATACCTTAAATACACATTACTACTGAAAGAGTGTAAGAAACCAATTTGCAAAAGTTACATACTATATGAGTCTAACTATATATATGACATTTGTAGTGAAAGAAAGCAGGTCAGTGATTGCCTGGAACCTGGGGGAGAGGAGGCTTGGGGTTGACTGGAATATGGGCATAAAGAATGGGGAATGGAAAAGCTCTGTATCTTGATTGTGATGACATTTGTCAAAATTCATTGAAATAGATCCTTAAAGTAAGTACATTTTATTGTATGCAAATTGTACCTCTATAAAATTGTATGAAAATACAAAGGGGAGAAATGTACAAAGCGAACTAGAAACTAGAGAAGGGTGCTGTCTATCTGCTCAAAGAATGGGTAGATGTTTGCAAATATTTGTCCATCTAGTGGTCACTAAGTCACTCATCACCAAATCCTCAGGAAAATATAAGGGAAACCCAGAGACACCACTTGGGTTGCTTACATGTTTCAACACTTAATGCTACCTACTTTATACTGGGATTTCAATGACCAAAAAAAAAATCACCTGTTATTTGCTCATTTTCTTCTAGAAGTTTTCATGCTCTAGCACTATTTAGCTGTTTTCCATAGAAGAGGCCAGTAAGGGACTAGGGAGTATATTCTTTGTTTCTGACAGCAGGTGTCAGGATTGCCTAATAAAAGAGAAGCATATTCAAAGTTTTTTTATTTTTATTTTTTAATGCAAAAGAGAAAGGCACTAATCACCTTGATGTATGACCTTCAAATACATGCAGCTAGTATCATTAACACATTGTGAAATTCAACATGAGTGCATTGCCCTCAGTGGCAAGTAACATGCTGGTAAGCTATAGCATTGATTTAACAGCAATTGTTAGAATCTGCCTGCCAAAGCAGGAGCCACAGGAGACACAGGTTCAATCCCTGGGTTCGGGAGATCCTCTGGAGGAGGAAATGGCAACCCACTCCAGTATTCTTGCCTGGAGAATCCCACCGACACGGGAGCCTGGCAGGCTACAGTCCATAGTGTTGCAAAGAGTCAGACACAACTGTAGCTACTTAGCACGCAAGAAGGAAATAAATAATTCTCTCTGCTGTCTGAAAAAGGAGCCCGCGGCAGGTGCCTGCTGTTTTTTTTCCTTGGCCTACAGTAGGAACGCAATAAACAGAGGAAAGTAAACTAGCTAGCAATCTGCTCACAATGACAGTCCCAAGCCTGCAACAGACTTTGATAAACTTTATCTTCCAGTGTTCAGCGGGAGCTTTTATTTTTCTTTGCTCACTTTCTTGGAGAACTCTTTACTATTGAATACTACTTGTTTGCATTTCTCTTTTGTTAAAAAAGTAAATTAGGCCCTAATTTTTCTTGTAGCTGAGTTGTGAGAAATATCCTAGCATATTCCAGACATGAGTCCATCTTCCTCAAACTTACTATTTCTTCTGTTTATTTATGAACGGAAAAATTATTGCCCTAAAAAATCAAATATCAAATGCACACTGAACATGTGCATGCTCAGTTGCACCCAACTCTTTGTGACCCCATGGACTGTAGCCCACCAGGCTCCCTTGTCCATGGGATTCTCCAGGCAAGAAAACTGGAGTGGGTTGCCATTTCCTTTGCGAGGGGATCTTCCTTACCCAGGGATCAAACCCAAGTTCCTGTACTGGCAGGCACTGCCAATTGGCATTCTTTACCACTAAGCCACCTGGGGCCTATAACCCAATTTAAAAAATAAATAAGTAAAGTTCAAACCAAAAGTTGAACCAAGATAACCAGCTTCTTCATTCAACAGTTAACCAGAGAGCAGTTTGTTCTATTGAACTGAATGGTAAAACTTGGCCAGGGAGGCAGGTTTCAATCCCACCCAGTGGATCAACTTTGTTAAGATGACTTGAAGGAAATGCAGATCGGACCGGTAATTGAGGCTGCAGGAAGGCCTTAATTCAGGGACAGATGCTAATTGTGGAAGTAGGTTTCTTCTCTCTGCCATTGTAGCAAGGTCACGTATGCTTCATAAGCACACCCAGGGTCTGCAGTAAAGGCGTTGTCTCAGGATCATGGAAGCGCTGAGGATTTCCTAGGTTAACAGTGGATTTCTACATAGGCTCTGCTGCTATACATATTTTGGCCACACGAGAGCGCACAAAGTCCTAAGTGCTGTCCACAACTTTGCAAGCAGGCTTTGAGTCCACGGCCCTGCCTGGGTCCCTCTAAGTTTCCAGACTTCAAATTAAAGTCCACTCGCCCTTCTCGCAAAGTCGTCTTCTTTTTTTTTTTCCTCAGATGCAGGAGAAAAGTAGAATAGACGGAGATGCAAGAATAGGAAAAGGCAGGAAATCCTTGCTCCGGGAGGTCCTGCCAATCACCTTTCCCTGGAGAGCCCCGCCCACCCTGCTCTGTGAGGCCTAAGCCAGGCTGAGCAGATCTGCCATCTGTTCCCTGTTACTGGAAGCCCGGACCTTGTCCAGAGCATTCCTGAAAGAGAGTGTCCTGCAGGGCAGTAAGCAGCTTTCCTGGAAACTTACAGGGAGAAGCCTCGCGGATAGTTCTTAGACGGGATTTTTAGTGATGAGTAAATTCCCTGGCAATCCAAAGAATGCTCAAACTACCGCACAATTGCACTCATCTCACATGCTAGTAAAGTAATGCTCAAAATTCTCCAACTCAGGATTCAGGAATACATGAACCGAGAACTTCCAGATGTTCAAGCTGGATTTAGAAAAGGCAGAGGAACCAGAGATCAAATTGCCAACATCAGCTGGTTCATCAAAAAAGCAAGAGAGTTCCAGAAAAACATCTAGTTCTGCTTTATTGACTACACCAAATCCTTCGACTGTGTGGATCACAATAAACTGTGGAAAATTCTGACAGAGATGGGAATCCCAGACCACCTGACCTGCCTCTTAGGAAACCTATATGCAGGTCAGGAAGCAACAGTTAGAATTGGACATGGAACAACAGATTGGTTCCAAATAGGAAAAGGAGTATGTCAAGGCTGTATATTGTCACCCTGCTTATTTAACTTATATGCAGAGTACATCACGAGAAACGCTGGGCTGGATGAAGCACAAGCTGGAGTCAAGATTGCCGGGAGAAATATCAATAACCTCAGATATGCAGATGACACCATCCTCATGGCAGAAAGTGAAGAGGAACTAAAAAGCCTCTTGATGAAAGTGAAAGAGGAGAGTGAAAAAGTTGACTTAAAGCTCAACATTCAGAAAACTAAGATCATGGCATCTGGTCCTATCACTTCATGGCAAATAGATGGGGAAACAGTGGAAACAGTGACAGACTTTATTTTGGGGGGCTCCCAAATCACTGCAGATGGTGATTACAGCCAAGAAATTAAAAGACACTTACTCCTCGAAAGGAAAGTTATGACCAACCTAGATAGCATATCAAAAAGCAGGGACATTCCTTTGCCAACAAAGGTCCATCTAGTCAAGGCTATGGTTTATCCAGTGGTCATGTATGATGTGAGAGTTGGACTGTGAAGAAAGCTGAGTGCTGAAGAATTGATGCTTTTGAACTGTGGTGTTGAAGACTCTTGAGAGTCCCTTGGACTGCAAGGAGATCCAATCAGTCCATCCTAAAGGAGATCAGTCCTGGGTGTTCATTGGAAGGACTGATGCTGAAACTGAAACTCCAGTACTTCGGCCACCTCATGCAAAGAGTTGACTCATTGGAAAAGACCCTGATGCTGGGAGGGATTGGGGGCAGGAGGAGAAGGGGGTGACAGAGGGTGAGATGCCTGGATGGCATCACTGACTTGATGGACATGAGTTTGAGTAAACTCTGGGAGTTGGTGATGGACAGGGAGGCCTGGTGTGCTACGATTCACGGGGTTGCAAAGAGTCGGACACGACCAAGTGACTGAACTGAACTAAACTGAAGTTTCCTGATGGCTCAGAGGGTAAAGTGTCTGTCTGCAATGCAGGAGACTTGGGTTCGATCCCTGGGTGGGGAAGATCCTCTGGAGAAGGAAATGGCAATCCACTCCAGTATTCTTGCTTGGAGAATCCCATGGATAGAGGAGCCTGGTAGGCTATAGTCCACTGGGTTGCAAAAAGTCAGACATGACTGACCAACTTCACTTAGTTAGTACCTTAGGAAGGATCAGAATTCCAGCAAATTTGGAAAACTCAGCAATGGCCATAGGACTGGAAAAGGTCAGTTTTCATTCCAATCCCAAAGAAAGGCAATGCCAAAGAATGCTCAAACTACCACACAATTGCACTTATCTCACAAGCTAGTAAAGTAATGCTCAAAATTCTCCAAGCCAGGCTTCCACAATATGTGAACCATGAACTTCCAGATGTTCAAGCTGGATTTAGAAAAGGCAGAGGAACCAGAGATCGAATTGCCAACATCTGCTGGATAATTGAAAGAGAGTTCCAGAAAAACATCTATTTCTGCTTTATTGACTATGCCAAAGCCTTTGACTGTGTGGATCACAATAAACTGTGGAAAATTCTTCAAGAAATGGGAATACCAGACCGCCTGATCTGCCTCTTGAGAAGTCTGTATGCAGGTCAGGAAGCAACAGTTAGAACTGGTCATGAAACAATAGACTGGTTCCATATAGGAAAAAGAGTACGTCAAAGCTATATGTTGTCACCCTGCTCATTTAACTTATATGCAGAGTGCATCATGAGAAATGCTGGGCTGGATGAAGCACAAGGTGGAATCAAGATTGCCAGGAGCAATATCAATAACCTCAGATATGCAGATGACACCACCTTTATGGCAGAAAGTGAAGAAAAACTAAAGAGCCTTTTGATGAAAGTAAAAGAGGAGAGTGAAAAAGTTGGCTTAAAACTCAACATTCAGAAAACTAAGATCATGCATCTGTTCCCATCACTTCATGGCAAATAGATGGGGAAACAGTGGAAACAGTGACAGACTTTATTTTTTGGGGCTCCAAAATCTCTGCAGATGGTGACTGCAGCCATGAAATTAAAGGTGCTTGCTCCTTGGAGGAAAAGTTATAACCTACCTAGACAGTATATTAAAAAGCAGAGACATTACTTTACCAACAAAGGTCCATCTAGTCAAGGCTATGGTTTTTCCAGTAGTCATGTATGGATGTGAGAGTTGGACTATAAAGAAAGCTGAACACCAAAGAATTGAAGCTTTTGAACTGTGATGTTGGAGAAGACTCTTGAGAGTCCCTTGGACTGCAAGGATATCGAACCAGTCCAACCGAAAGGAAATCAGTCCTGACTATTCATTAGAAAGACTGATGCTGAAGTTGTAACTCCAATACTTTGGCCACCTGATGCGAAGAACTGACTCATTTGAAAAGACCCTGATGCTGGGAAAGATTGAAGGCAGGAGGAGAAGGGTACGACAGAGGATGAGATGGTTGGATGGCATCACCAACTCAGTGGACATGAGTTTGAGTAAACTTCGAAAGTTGGTGATGGACAGGGAGGCCTGGCATGTTGTGGTCCATGGGGTCACAAAGGGTCGGACACGACTGAGTGACTGAACTGAACTGAACTGAAGGATCAGAAATTGAGGAAGAAACATTAATAGGTAATAATTTAAATAAGTTATTAACTTATTTATTATAAATTTATAACAATAATAAAATAAAATCCCTCCCAGTGAAATAAAGGGGAGGAAGAAGGGGAATGGGAAAAGTACAGAAGATTTACAATCCTGGGACTTCCCTGGAGGTTCAGTGGTTAAGACTTTGCCTACCAACGCAGGGGATGCAGCTTCCATCTCTGGTCAGGGAGCTAAGATCCTGCATGCTTCAGTGACTAAGAAAATAAGCCATGAAACAGAAGTAATATTGTAACAAATTCAATAAAAACTTTGTAAATGGTCCACATCAAAAAATCATTTTAAAAAAAATGTAGTCCTTTGGGCTGGTGTTTGTCAAAAGAACAGTACCACACTGTGGGAAGACAGCTATGTATGTTTGCTTTTTATAGAGCTATTTATTTCTTCCCATTATTAAGATTGTAGTAAAGTGTTTTGTTTTTTTCAAAAAGAACTTTTGTTAGCTCTACTAAGGGAAACTGAAGTAAGAAGGTATTATTTTTCATTATTTAAGGTTGTAACAGGGGAGGAATACCTATGTCAGGAATTTTCATGGAGCATCAAGAGAAGGAAAATGAATGAGTGCAGCCCAGGAGGGCAGCTGGGGCTTCAGCTATTGGAAGAAGCTATGCATGTTTCCTATATGATGGATCCAATTCCTTATAAGCAGTCTCTATAAAGCTGAACTAACCATGTAAAATTCTAATTTGATTCCACAGTACTGACCTTTCAAACCTTGATTCTCCCTCTCGGTGTCCTCTTATCTGTCCTTTGATCCTAATTTCTCACTGCTTTCTTAAATCCCATGGACATTATTCTCTCTGAGAAAACAGCACTCTTTTTTTTTTTTTCCTTTACCCCCAAGATGGGTATGGGAATACTCTCTCCCTTTTACAGGTTTATCTTTCTTTGATTATTGCCTTTTGTCTAGGAAATTACCAAAATCCTGATTAGTTTGATTTCAGATATTCAAAGTTCTGTCCATTTTAGCCTGTCCGTAGGTGGTGGTAACCTTGGGGATGAGCAAAGCTGAATAGATGTGAGTGAAGTGAAGCTACTCAATCATGTGTGACACTTTGAGATCCCATGGACTATAGTCTACCAGGCTCCTCTGCCCATGGAATTTTCCAGGCAGGAGTATTGGAGTGGGTTGCCATTTCCTTCTCTAGGGGATCTTTGTGACCCTGGGATCGAACCCAGGTCTCCTGCATTGCAGGCAGATGCTTTACCCTCTGAGCCACCAGGGAAGCCCATAGATGTGAGTAGTGTTCTATGTTTCTGATATTTTGATGCTGGATGGTCAAAATGAAGAATGATTTTTGCAGTCATCTGGAACAGACGGTAGACACTGAGAAAGGGTGTTTTCTGATACATCCATTGAGGACAGTAGATTTCTTTCCATTCTGTTCTCCCTGACCCTTACCTTTTCCTTCTGGTGAGCTTTTTTTTTATAATATATTTTTTTGGTTTTTAAACTTATGTATTTATTTTTTATTTTTTTTTATTGAAGCATAGTTAATTTAGAATGCTTTGTTGGTTTCAGGAGTAGAGCAAAGTGAATCCCTGTGTGATTATATGAACTCATTTTTAGCAGCTTTACCCATATAGGCCATTACAGACTATTCAGTAGCGCACTTTGTACTATACAATGGGAGAAGGCAATGGCACCCCTCTCCAGTATTCTTGCCTGGAGAACCCCAGGGACGGGGGAGCCTGGTGGGCTGCCATCTGGGGGGTCGTACAGAGTTGGACACGACTGAAGCGACTTAGCAGCAGCAGCAGTGTGTATGTGTCAACCCCAGTCTCCCAGTTTATTCCCTCCTGCTTACTCCCTGGTAATCAGGGGCCATAGCACACCAGACTCCTCTGTCCTCCACTGTCTCCCAGAGCTTGCTCAAGTTCATTGCTCCATTAAGTCGGTGATGCTGACTAACCATCTCATCCTCTGCTGCCCACTTCTCCTTTTGCCTTCAGTCTTTCCCAGCATCAGGGTCTTTTCCAATAAGTTGGATATTCGTATCAGGTGGCCAAAGTGTTGAAGCTTCAGCTTCAGCTACAGTCCTTTCAATGAATGTTTAGGGTTGATTTCCTTTAGGATTGACTGATTTGATCTCCTTGCAGTCCAAGGGACTTTCAAGAGTCTTCTCTAACACCACAGTTCAAAAGCATCAATTCTTTGGGGCTCAGTCTTCTTTATGATTCAACTCTTGCATCCATACATGACTACTGGAAAAACCATAGCTTTGACTATATGGACCTTTTTTTCCCCCCAAAGTGATGTCTTTGTTTTTGTATTTTTTTTAATTTTTGCAGTATAATTCTGTTTATATAAAATTTTTTGTGTGATGGCTAACTTTATGGGCCAAATTGACTGTACCACAGGATGCCACTGGGCCCAGTAAAGCAGATTTCCCTCCTCGGGGTAGGTGGGAATCATCTAATCTGTTGAGGATCTGAGTAGAACGAAAGTTGGTGAAAAGAAGAATCTTTGTTTTTTTCTTCCTGCCTGCCTGCTCAAACTGGTACATCTCACCTCATTTTCTCCTGCCCTTGGACACCACCAGCTCTCCTGGGTCTCCAACTTGCAAATAGCAGATATGGGTATTTCTCAGCTTTCATGATTGTGAGCCAATTTCTCCTAACAAAATTCAGTCTCTCTTTTTCTTACATAGATATATAGATAGGCAGATGATAGAGACAGACATACTTATGTATCTATTAAAACTTACATTAGAAATCCACAGAGAAACCCCATGCATAACTGTATTTACATTTGTTCACTCTGTGATTTAAGTAGATAGATACATATCTATATAGCTCTCTATCTATTTATCTATATCACAGAGTGAATAAATATAAATATAGGATGTATCTCTGAAGAACTCTTAGTTTTGATATAATTTATTAAATATAGTTTATTTAATATAATTTGTTAAGTTTCTCTGCAGAACTCTAAGTTTTAATATTATTTTTAATTGAAAATTTATACAGGCTGGTTTTTTAGTAATGGTTGTTTTACAACCAGTTCATAATATTCCTGATCATTTTAACAGTTGACACTCATGAACCAGTCCTAGCTGTTGCCAGCATGCTACTTGCTAAATCCCTGTAGCTCCAGCTGTTTTATTATAAGAAGCCTCTATCTGTTCATGAAGTATAGGACGAATAAGCCTAAAGAAGTCCTTTTTCCTTGGAAGATTTGGGTGGAGTTTCCAAGTGTCTCAGTGGTAAAGAATCTCCCTGTCAATGCAGGAGATGCAGGAGACATGGGTTCCGTTCCTGGGTCAGGAAGGTCCCCTGGAGAAGAAAATGGCAACCCACTCCAGTGTTCTTGCCTGGACAATCCCATGGACAGAAGAACTTGGTGGGCTGCAGTCCATGGGGTCACGAAAGAGTCAGACATGACTGAGCAAATAAACACACACACACATACGTGCACACACACATGCATGCACACACGTGCATGCACACACACGCATGCACACATGTGCACACACACACACACACACAGTGGGCAGGGATATTGACAAGTCATGGCTATACCATGGCCACCAGTGACATCAGACATGCAGTGTCTCTGTAACACTTGAAGAGCCAAAGCCACCAACAACATGGAGGCAAGGAAGGCGGGGCGGGGGGGGCTTTCTGGAAAGTTGCTTGTTTCAGAAAGTTGCTTGCTTTTACCAGTATGTCTAAGTTCTTGCTCTCCTGACCCAGGCATCAGTGGAAATTTGGACAATTGTTAAAAAACAATTTAGAGAAACTTCAAAAAGAAGACTAGTCTTGTGTGACTGGCCTCAAGTCATTTCATTCTGGGCATTAAAAGAGAACATGACCTTTCTCCTCTCCATCACAATGCCTGGCTCTCTGTGGCAGTGCTGTCAAATGACCAAAGGGGAAATTGTCTAATTATGCGAGACTTTATCATCTAACACAGACCTACAACAAGGCTGGAAAATATTCATTTTCAAAAATGACCACACAAACAAATTCCTCAAAAAGTTGTGCTTTAATTCACTGACGCTGTGGTTCATTAAGCCAATAGATGAATGAAGCAATTCTTGGTGGCTAAAAGACAGTGTAAGCAATACAGAGTTTTTCAAATTAATGTTAAATGTGATGGTGAAAGGATTATACATGATAAAATTGAAAAAAAAAACTTCATTAGCCTTGACATGATATAGAAAAATATCACACGTCTAAGAGCAAGGAAAGCAGAATACTGAAGAGTAAGAAATGACACATGAACTTTGCTTTCCTTTCTTCCACCAAAGAGTACACTCATCAAATGATCTTATTTTTTCATGGACTAAACTAAAATAAAAGAGGGATTAAAATACAAGTCACTTGCCACTATACAATTCTGAATTCAGCTTGCATAATTCAGTAGAGCATTTTGTAATGTTTTAGTCAAAGACTAATTTCTTTTGTTCTCCAAAGAAAAGAGCTAAACAACAGCTTCAAGATCCTTAAAAAATACATTTAAAGATCAGACTAGAAAATAGGCAGCTTCCCTAAATATATCTATTGACTTGTTGACTGTAGAGGTAAAATTACAGGAAGTATAAGGACAAGTGAAAAGCAAAATACAGTTAAGGACAATGGTAAGACTATGCAAGATTCCTGGCATGTTTGGATTTCTTGATTCCTGTCCTGGCAAGTAGCATCACAATGAAGTAGATGTTTGGATTCATCCTCTGATCAAAAGAAAAAAATTGGAAGCCATGGTCATTATAAATTATAAAAATTATGTAATAATAGCAAATATTTATAGAATTTAAATAATTCTAACAACCCTACTGAAAGACAATACCATTAGCTTCATTTTACAGGTGAGAAAATGAAGTAAATAATTTGACCTGAAGTGCTACAGGTAGTTTGGACCTAACCTGAGAAAATAATCAAAGTATCCTGAGTCAAAGTTCAGTTTTCTTTCCATGACACTAAATTGCCAATATTGGCCAGTAAGGGGACATGTCCACCTATCATTCCAAGCCCCTAAAAAAAATTGAAAGGTTATGGTTTGTGATGATATGCTTCTGATCTCTGTGACAAAGGAAGAAGATGGGAATAATTTCTAATATTTCCTGTAGAGTGGATCACACTAGGGGTAAAACTGAGTGAAATGATGCTTGGTGAGAGAATGACTAATGTGTATGCTCAGTAACTAGTCGTGTCTGACTCTTTGTGACCCCATGGACTATAGCCTGCCAGGCTCCTCTGTCCTTGGAATTTTCCAGGCATGAATTCAGAAGCCTTGAATGAGTGATACTCCTCATCATATGACCTTTCTGGTCCTTTCCTTGAGGAAGTGAATGTCAGTGATCTTTCAGTTGATTGGGTGGTGGTGGTTGAATCACTAAGTCTTGTCTGACTCTTGCAACTCCATGGACTGTAGCCTGCCAGGTGCCTCTGTTCATGGAATTCTCTGAGAAAGAATACTGGAGTGGATTGCCATTTCCTCCTCCAGGGGATCTTCCAGACTCAGGGATCTAACTCATATCTCTTGTGTCTCCTAAATTGGCAGGCAAATTCTTTACCACTGACAGGGAAGCCACTTTGAGTTGATTATTCCCTTTATAATCTCTCAAGAAGTTCAATTCCAGATAAGAAAGTCAACACGTTAGAAATGAAAATGGAGAAATCACAATAGACAACACAGAAATATAAAGGATTGTAAGAGATTACTATCAGCAACTATATGCCAATAAAATGGACAACTTGAAAGAAATGGACCAATCCTTAGAAAAGTATAATTTTCCAAAACTGAGCCAGGAAGAAATGGAAAATCTTAACAGACCCATCACAAGCACAGAAATTGAAACAGTAATAAAAAATCTTCCAACAAGCAAAATCCCAGGACTAGATGGCTTCACAGCTGAATTCTACCAAAAATTTAGAGAAGAGATAACACCTATCCTACTTAAACTCTTCCAGAAAATTGCAGAGGAAGGTAAACTTCCAAATTCATTCTATGAGGCCACCATCACCCTAATACCAAAACCAGACAAAGATGCCACAAAAAAGAAAACTACAGGCCAATATCACTGATGAACATAGATGCAAAATCCTTAGGAAAATTCTAGCAAACAGAATCCAACAACATATTAAAAAGATCATACATCATGACCAAGTGGGCTTTATCCCAGGGATGAAAGGATTCTTTAATATCCACAAATCAATCAATGAAATATACCACATTAACAAATTGAAAGATAAAAACCATATGATTATCTCAATAGATGCAGAGAAAGCCTTTGACAAAATTCAACACCCATTTATGATAAAAACCCTCCAGAGCAGGAATAGAAGGAACATACCTCAACATAATAAAAGCTGTATATGACAAGCCCACAGCAAATATTACCCTCAATGGTGAAAGATGGAAAGCATTTCCCCTAAAGTCAGGAACAAGACAAGGGTACCCACTCTCACCACTACTATTCAACATAGTTTTGGCCACAGCAATCAGAGCAGAAAAAGATGTAAAAGGAACCCAGATTGGAAAAGAAGAAGTAAAACTCTCACTGCTTGCAGATGACATGATCCTCTACATAGAAAACCCTAAAGACTCCACCAGAAAATTACAAGAGCTAATCAATGAGTATAGTAAAGTTGCAGGATATAAAATTAACACACAGAAATCCCTTGCATTCTGATACACTAACAATGAGAAAACAGAAAGAGAATTAAGGAAACAATTCCATTCACCACTGCAATGAAAAGGTTAAAATACTTAGGAATAAATCTACTTAAAGAAACAAAAGACCTATATATAGAAAACTATAAAACATTGATGAAGGAAATCAAAGATGACACAAATAGATGGAGAAATATACTATGAGCATGGATTGGAAGAATCAACATACTGAAAATGAGTATACTACCAAAGCAATCTATAGATTCAATGCAATCCCTATCAAGCTACCAATTGTATTTTTCACAGAGCTAGAACAAATCATTTCACAATTTGTATGGAAATACAAAAAACCTTGAATAGCCAAAGCAATCTTGAGAAAGAAGAATGGAACTGGAGGAATCAACCTGCCTGAGTTCAGGCTGTACTACAAAGCCACAGTCATCAAAACAGTTTGGTACTGGCACAAAGAGAGAAATATAGATCAGTGGAACAAAATAGAAAGCCCAGAGATAATTCCACGCACCTAATGGACACCTTATCTTTGACAAAAGAGGCAAGAATATACAATGGAGAAAAGACAATCTCTTTAAAAGTGGTGCTGGGAAAATTGGTCAACCACTTGTAAAAGAATGAAACCAGAACACTTTCTAACACCACACACACACACACACACACCTTAAAATGGATTAAAGATCTAAATGTAAGACCAGAAACTATAAAACTCCTGGAGGAGTTTACATAGGCAAAACACTCTCTGACATAAATCACAGAGGATCCTCTATGACCCACCTCCAAGCATAATGGAAATAAAAGCAAAAATAAACAAATGGGACCTAATTAAACTTAAAAGCTTTTGCATAATGAAGGAAAGTATAAGCAAGGTGAAAAGACAGCCCTCAGATTGGGAGAAAATAATAGCAAATGAAGCAACTGACAAAGAATTAATCTCAAAAATATACAAGCAACTCCTGCAGCTCAATTCCAGAAAAATAAACGATCCAATCGAGAAATGGGCCAAAGAACTAAACAGATATTTCTCCAAAGAAGACATACAGATGGCTAACAAACACATGAAAAGATGCTCAACATCACTCATTATCAGAGAAATGCAAATCAAAACCACAATGAGGTACCATTACACGCCAGTCAGGATGGCTGCTATCCAAAAGTCTACAAGCAATAAATGCTGGAGAGGGTGTGGAGAAAAGGGAACCCTCTTACTCTGCTGGTGGGAATGCAAACTAGTACAGCCACTATAGAGAACAGTGTGGAGATTCCTTAAAAAACTGGAAATGGAACTGCCATATGACCCAGTAATCCCACTGCTGGGTATACACACTGAGGAAACCAGAATTGAAAGAGACACGTGTACCCCAATGTTCATCACAGCACTGTTTACAATAGCCAGGACATGGAAGCAACCTAGATGTCCACCAGTAGATGAATGGATAAGAAAGCCACGGTACATATACAGAATGGAATATTACTCAGCTATTATAAAGAATGCATTTGAATCCATTCTAATGAGGTGGATGAAACTGGAGCCTATTATACAGAGCGAAGTATGTCAGAGAGAAAAACACCAATACAGTATACTAACGTATATATATGGAATTCAGAAAGATGGTAATGATGACCCTATAATATATGCAAGACAGCAAAAGAGACACAGATGTAAAGAACAGAATTTTGGACTCTGTGGGAGAAGGCGAGGGTGGGATGATTTGAGAGAATAGCATTGAAACATGTATATTATCATATATGAAATAGCTTTCCAGTCCAGGTTTGATGCATGAGACAGGGTGCTCAGGGCTGGTGCACTGGGATGACCCTGAGGGTTGGGATGGGGAGGGAGGTGGGAGGGAGGTTCAGGACAGGGAACACATGTACACCCATGGCTGATTCCTGTGAATATATGGCAAAAACCACCACAATATTGTAAAGGAATTAGCTTCCAATTAAAATAAATAATTTTTTTAAAAAAAATCCAAAAAAGATTCAGGAAATTCAGGAAAGGGTGGCAGTTGGTAAGAATAACTCCATTCATATATTAATAATTTGTCCAAGTCTTTCTCCTTTTCATAATTTTTGTTTGTTGCTGCCATTTTCAGATTTGGAGACTGGTTTTACTGAAAGGAATATATCAAAAACAATTAGGTCTCCTAGCCCAACTTATGTAGGAGTGTAAAATACAAAAATAATCCATGAATTATGCATTATTGAAGCGTTTTGTTTATTTCAAAAAAAAAAAAAAATCTTTTGGCCATGCCACACAGTTTATAGGACATTAGTTCCCAGACCAGAGTTTGAACCCAGGCCTATGGCAGTGAAAGTACTGTGTCTTAGCTACTGGACCACCAGGAAATTCCCTAGGCATTTTAAAAGGAATAAAATTGTCAAATCTTGTAGTGCATTGTTAAATTTTATCTTCTGACTACCTTTCAATTTCAATGATCAGCACTTAAACAAGAAGAGAATTTGCTCATCAATTGAGGTCTTTGCTTTCCTCATGGTTCAGCTGGTAAAGAATCCACCTGCAATGCAGGAGACCTGGGTTTGATCCCTGGGTCAGGAAGATCCCCTGGATCTACCCACGCCAATATTCTGTCTTGGAGAGAACTCCAGGGAGTGTATAGTCCATGGAGTTGCAAAGAGTTGGACACGACTGAGCAACTTTCCCTTTCACTTTTCTGTTTGTCATATTACTTTATATTAAACTCATTATTACCTTTCAGAATTTCATACAATTTTAGCACAGTTTTCAGAAGTCCTAGTTTCATGATGACAAAATAGCTACTTTTCTCCTTAGTGTATTAGTATATACACAACTCTGAGCTATTTATGTTCATAATGGTGACTTTTTTTAATTTCTGAATTTGAGTCATTTAAAAAATGTAAAATGAAATAAATTGAGTTTTAGCTTTGTTGAACTCAGTGTCATATCTATCTTGAATCACATAAAAATATGAAAATGTTTGAGAACAAAGAAAGAAAAATAAAATCTTACATGTTACTCGTCAGTCTCTTTTC
The DNA here is from genome assembly GCF_019320065.1 of Cervus canadensis. Taxonomy (NCBI): domain Eukaryota; kingdom Metazoa; phylum Chordata; class Mammalia; order Artiodactyla; family Cervidae; genus Cervus; species Cervus canadensis. The sequence continues at coordinate 5,364,652 of NC_057415.1, read as the reverse complement.
CACAATTAACTTCATGTTTTAACATACAGGTCATGGCTTCACAGCAAGGATTGGTACATTCCTTTAAAACACACACACACAATGCAAAAGTGGGTTCAAGCATTTTTTCCCCTATAGACTAGGTGCACAGAATTCTGGTATAAGATGACAATGAAATTTCACTTTTTAAACTAAATTACTCTGCTATACAAATTCGAGTTGAAATGACCAAGGAAATTTAATGATAGAAAAAAAATGCTGAGTAATGAAAACCATCTCTTAAAAGTACAAAAATAGAATAATCCAAACACTTTCCCAAATAAATTCACCTGGATGGTATTACATGTATGTTAATTTAAAATTCAAGGGAGAATATTTCTATTCTCTTCAAACAGCTTGATGATAGAGAAAAAAAATTTTTTTTTAATCCTCAATTCATTTTACCAAGCCTGCATAATCCTGATAATGAGAACTGGTAATGAATATATACATCATACCATTCTCATTTGTGAGTATTAATACAAAAACTTGAGTAAAATATTAGTCAAACACTAGCCTATTAATATAATAATTCTCCATTACAAACTCTGCAGAATATTTTGTCACCAAAAATGCAAGGGTGTCTCAACAGTACAAAATAAAGTAACATTATCCATTATATTAAAAGACTGAGGGAAGAAAACAACTAATACTAATGTGATAGATGGCAAAAATTAGTACAAATTAGGCAAGCATTATTTAATTAACAAGTGTTAGTGAACTATGAACAGTGTTTTGATCATCATGATAAAGAAAATCTATCGGTGAATAGTAAAAGCACATTCAATAAAGTATAAAACAAGAATTATTTTTATGCTATATTATTATGTTAACTCTGATAAATGCTATAAGACAAAAATATATTAAAGCATAATAATCAGATATATAATAATTATTATCTATAAATAATAATAATTATGTTTTCACTGTTTATACATGATAAAATTCTTGAGCTAGAAAAAAAAAGAGGATCAATTTCCAAAAACATTCAGTTAGTCACTAAGATAGCTGTTTAAGATAATAATAAAATAATGTCAAGAACAGTAATAAATGAGAACCTAAATAAAAAGTAAACATTATATGTACTAACAGAAAAAAGAAAAAAGTTGAAAATATTTCAAAATAAACTTTCAAAATATGCAAGAACTGCATGCAGAATTTTTTATTTAACTTCTCTGAAAAACTTCAAAGGCAACTTATCTTTTAAGACAATACTTAATGTTGTGAAAATGCCAGTGGCCTTTAGAGTGAATTGTGAATTTTACAAATATCAAACTGTATTTGCAGGTAAATTGACAAAATAAATAAATAAATAAAACCAATATATTTATGGAAGAATGAACACTGAATAATTACTATGAAAACACAGCAAAAAAAATGCCAGTGAAGAAATTTTCCATTACTGATATTAAAGTGTGTTACATAGCTGGATTCATTAAAATAGCATTATGGTTGTTTGATAATATCTAGACAGAATGATTATTTTTACTAAAAATAATAAAATAGCATATAAGATCCTGGAAAATGGATTTTTCATTAAAGAATTCTGTATAAAGTAAATATACTACTTTTTAGGTAAAAAACAGCTATTTAAAAACTCACTTGTTCTTAAGTTTAGACTCTCTAGATCTCTAATTTTATTCAGCTACAGAAGAAGAAAATCAACAAGATATGGAAAGAATATGGGAACTGGATGATGTAGTTAAAGAAAAGAAGATATTAAACACCGTATAATAGTAGTTTCTCCTCTCCTGTTCTCTTCCCTCTCTCTCTTGTGTGTGTGTGTGTGTGTGTACTGAACACGCAGCATTTTACCTGTTGAAATTAGAAATACCAAGGATTGTGAACAACTTCAGTTATCCTCCACTTGAGAAACCATATGGGAATATAAGGAGTAAGAATGAGATAAACATAAATCTAAATTATTGTAAAGTGTCAAATCATTTGTATAATTTCATATCTCATTATAATTAACAGAATATTTACATTATTCTTTGTGAATAATTAAGTTGCACCATGTAAACTTATAATTAAATAACTTAAATTTTTTTTTGTTTTGTTTTTTCTTTTTTGATATACAGGCTTAGTTCCTTCATGGGATCTTCTCAGATCATGAATGGAACCCATATCTTCTGCATTGGCAGGCAAATTCTTTACCACTCAGCCACCAGGGAAGCCCTCAATAGCTTAAAATTTCTGAATAAATAAACAGCATAGAAAGATTATATGTCTTCCTCATTGTCACAAAGCCTCTTAAAGTAATGGATACATCTTGGGTTGCAACAGGTTTCACCAATTACTAGCTTTGTATCCTTGGATCTAGTTACTTAGCTTTTCTGAGTCTCACTTCTTTTCTAAATTGGGAAAATAAACCTGTTTTGTAGGTTTGTTGTGAGTAATAAAGGAGATTGTGATTATAAAAGCATTCAGCAGATTGACATGTAAAAAGTCTCTTCAAATCATAATTCATTTTTTTAAATAGAACACTTTCTTTTAGAAACCTACTCTGAGACTGCTAATGAACATTCTATCAGAGATATTCTTTAGGATACACTGATGTCTTGAAGGGATTAGATTTTTATGAAGATTTAGCCAGAAGTACCGTAATTATCTTAAATGTTCTATGTTAATCCATCTTCTACAGACTTGTGTGATTTTTCTTTTTCCTCTTTACGTTTTAATTTCTCCTTCTCATTTACACACTGCTTGATGACTGTCTCAATGGAGAGAATTTACTTCTGGATTTTCAATTGTTGCATCTGTGTGTAAGTACTTAGTCTCTCAGTTGTGTCTTACTCTTGGCAGCCCCATGGACTGTAGCCCACCAGGCTTCTCTCTCTCTTGCCTGAGATTTTCCAGGCAAGAATACTGGAGTGGGGTGCCATTTCCTCCTTCAGGGGCTCTTCCAGACCCAGAGATATAACCCACATCTCCTGCATTGGTAGGCAGATTCTTTACCACTGAGCCACACGGGAAACCCCTTTTAAATTGTTATTGTTCAACAAAACGATCAGCTGGGAGTTTATGTGATTTAGAAATCTGACTAATATATTTAAGAAATGTCATAAGTGACACGTATCATTAAGGATTTACTTTTTAAAAGGAAGTACACTTGCTTTATAGTGTGTTAGTTTCTACTGTACATCAAAGTAGAATATAGTAGAAACTATATGCTCATGTATATCCCCTTTTTATTGGATTTCCTTCCTATTTAGGACACCACAGAGCACTACAGAGTTCCCTGTGCTAGACAATAGGTTCTCAATAGTTATCTATTTTCTGGAGAAGGATATGGCAACCCACTCCAGTATTCTTGTCTGGAGAATCCTGTGGACGGAGGAGGCTGGTGGGCTGCTGTCCATAGGGTCGCACAGAGTCAGACATGACTGAAGTGACTTAGCATGTATGCATGCATTGGAGAAGGAAATAGCAACCCACTCCAGTATTCTTTCCTGGAGAATCCCAGGGACGGAAGAGCCTGATGGGCTGCCGTCTATGGGGTCACACAGAGTTGGACACGACTGAAGCGACTTAGCAGCAGCAGCAGCAGCAGTTATCTATTTTATATATAATATCAATCGTGTATATATGTCAGTCCCAATCTCCCAGTTCATCCTATACCCCTAGCCCCTAGAATCCATACATCCATTCTCTATGTCTGTGTCTCTATTTCTGCTTTACAAATAAGTTCATCTGTACCACTTTTCTAGATTCCACATGTAAGTGAAACCATATGATATTTGTTTTTCTCTTTCTGACTTACTTCACTTTGTATGACAGTCTTTAGGTTCATCCACATATCTGCAAATTGCACAATTTTGTTCCTTTTTGTGGCTGAGTAATATTCCATTGTATATATATGTACCACATTTTCTTTATTCCTCCACCAATGGACATTTAAGTTGCTTCCAAATCCTGGCTATTGTAAATAGGGCTGTAATCAACGTTATGATGCTTGTATCTTTTTGAATTATGGTTTTCTACAGATACATGCTCAGGAGTGGGATTGCTGGGGCATATGGTAGCTCTGGGGGCTTCCCAAGTGGTGCTAGTGGTAAAGAACCTGCCAACCAGTGCAGGAGACTAAAAGACACGGGTTCAATCTCTGGGTTGGGAAAATACCCTGAAGGTCATGGCAACCCACTCCAGTACTTTTGCCTGGAGAATTTCATGGACAGAGGAGCCTGGTGGACTATGGTCTATATGGTCGCAAAGGGTCAGACACCACTGAAGCGACTTAGCACACACACACTATACTATGTTTAGATTTTTAAGGAACCTCCATACTATGCTCGATAGTGACTGTACCAATTTACATTCTCACCATCAGTGTAGGAGGGTTACCTTTTTTCCACATCCTCTCCAGTATTTATTGTTTGTAGATTTTTTAATGATGACCATTCTGAGCAGTGTGAGGATAACTCATTATAGTTTTGATTTGCATTTCTCTAATATTAAGTGATGTTGAGCATCTTTTCATGTATTTTCTGGCCATCTCTATGTCTTCTTTGGAGAAATGTCTATTAAGGTCTCCTACCTATTTTTAGATTTTTTTTTTCTTTTTTTTACATTGAGCTGAATGAACTGTTTGTATCACAAGGGAGATTAGTCCCTTGTTACTTGTTTCTTTTGCAAGTATTTTTTGCCGTTCTGAGAGTTGTCTTTTCACCTTAATGATTTACTTCTTTTCATTGAAGTTCTTATAAAATCATATGATAAGCGTATCCTGGCTTTCAAAATGCTTTTCAAAAGATGACTAAAGTCAGTACTGAAAACAAATACAAGCCTACTTTTTACTAAGATGCCAAGTTTGTCTTTAGAAAGAACTTCCAAAAGTGCATTTTAAAAGAGAAAAAAAGAAAACATTACGAACAGCACAGGGAGCTCAGCCTGGTGCTCTGTAATGACCTAGAGGTGTGGGATGTGGCTGGGAGTGGAGGCAGGTGCAAGAGGGAAATGATATATGTACATGTCTAGCTGATTCACTTTGTACTTCAGAAACTGACACAACATTGTAAAGCAATTATACTCTAATTAAAACTAAAAAGAAAGCCACAGTAACTCTCTAGTAAATTTTTCAGACCACAGACATTTGCATACCTCAGGAGAGCCACAATCACAGTCTTCACCTACTTCCAAAAGTTGGTTCCCACACACTGGTTTTGTCATATTTTTAGGAACCAGTGCTTGCAGTAGGCATCTTGGCTTTTGAGATAGCATGTATTTTTTAAAATGTGAGCGACTGCGTGTACTGAAATCCTTTGGGAATTTTGAACTGCAACCAGAAGAAAAATGAGAAATACCATGTTATATACAGTGATGTTAACATAAGAATGTGACTTGTCTAACTAGTTCAACAAAAATTCCAAATTTAGTATAAATGAACCATGTTATATGTGGAGTGTGAAAGAGCATGAATACTACTGTCATTGGAAAATTCTTTTTCTAGATACCCAGTTGTAGGAGTTTGAAGAATTTCAATTCCTGTGCAGATTTAATTCTGCCCTAAATGGCAGCAGTGATAAGCTTCACCATTTGTTATCATTCACTCATCTCACTATTGAGGGCTGAGAGGTAAGTGATAATAACAATGAATAGTGAAAGGAAATAATCACAAACATAGAGGTTGAGGGGAGATACTTAACTTCCTATTTATGAACACTTCAACAGTAAGATATGTTTATTGATTTTTCTATCTCAAGTCCTTGCAAAGTGTTTAGAATTAAAAGGTAACATTAATAAAATAAAAATGAATGGATTGGTGATAGGGATTTATAAGGATGTTCTCATCTTAATTATATAAATATTTTTAGAAAAGACTGCTTTAAGCTAAAATTATTTTAAGTTAGAGTAACATGGTCACTATACTTATAAACTCTACCTTGGCATATTTGGAAATCTTAAATAATGAGTTCTGCTAGCTGGTAAATTCTGTGCATCAAGAAGCTAGAGCACGAATTAGTTGGAAACACAGCCATTACATTAAAAAATGTTCATCCAATTATACAGGCTGCATCTGAATTCTGTAAGGTTTAAGAATTTTTTTTTTCTCTAGAGTGACAAGGTCTCACCTTAGATATTCATTCATCACACAACTCCCAGAGGGACACTTGGTGTTATATGGAACATCAGGCATACCGAGGACATGACCCAATTCATGTGACATCACTCCTACAAGAGAGACACTGTTCTTTCTCTTACCCTGGTGAAAAAAAAAATAGAAATATCTATTATTTGTGAATTTATTCAATTATTTGTTCATTATCATTGATGTTTGGTATTACAAAGAATAATAGTTTGACATGAAAATTATTGAGTCATTGAGCTTCTTCCCCTGTCATTGGTTATTGTAAATTGTAGACATTTGAGACAACTGACAGGACATTGTAAACATTAAAAATGTTTACACTTCAAACATCGAAAATGACATTGTAAACATTTGAAATGATTTGCTATTGGAAATCTAACTGCTGAGCCAGTGCTCAATCAATATGGATTATTGATAAACCATGGTTAAATCATGATAATTCCGTTATTCATTGTTGTTGTTTAGTTGCTAAGTGGAGTCTGACTCTTGTGACTCCATGGACGGTAGCCTTCCAGGCTCCTCTGTCTATGGCATTTCCCAGACAAGAACACTGGAATGGGTTACCATTTCCTTCTCCAAGGGATCATCCCAACCCAGGGATAGAACCCTCATCTCCCACACTGGCGAGTGGATTCTTTACCAACAAGCCACCAGGGAAGCTCGTTCTGCATAGGAAGTACTAAAAGATATCACACTATGTACTCAATTCTAAAAAATATTGCTATGGTGACTATGACACTGGCAGTGTTGGGCCGTGTGACACTGACATGCACTTTGTCCAACCTCCCTGGCCATAGATACTAGCGACGATTAATTTGAAGTTACCTCAAATCCCACAGGGCACCTGGATTCTCTTTTTGTTCTGATCTTCCTCTTCTAACTCCCTAACATCAACTAAAGAGTGAAAGCTCTGGGAGGGTCAATGTAAAGAGATATTCTGTTTCATAATCCAAGGAATCCTCAGTGTAGTGATCTACTAATTCAGGTTCATTTCTACTTTTATTTACTGATTCAGCAAATGTACATTGTGCTAACTCTAAATAAGACATTGTGCTTGTCTTCATAGAGGTTGTAGAACCTCCTATATGTTTACAAACCTCAATAACAGCAACGGACGATGGGGTGCACAAGGAATTCGAGGCCGCCAGTCCTGTAATTCGATCTTTGAAGCCAATTCCACTGCGTGAAAATTACAGGTATGTTGTCACAATCTGAGTCTTTTGAACCATCAGCTTCTGTCAACTCTGTCTGAGACTTTCCTAGTTCCCCTACCCTTTTCCTATTCATGAGGTCCCAGAAAAGCCACTGCTATTCTATAGCATTAGAATGACCGCAGATGGTTATCCCACATCCAAGAGTCAATTTTAGTGATCTGACATGGGTCTGCAACAATCCCACAGGTGAGTTGCTAATAACAGAACTTTAGGCTCTCTGATCACTGAACAGGGAGGTAGAATTGAATAGGAATCTCTGCCAAGAAACCTTTGGGATAATTATCTTCTCTGTCAAAACAGTCCTGGCTCTGGCCAGTGTGTGCTTACCTGAGTAGCTGAGCATGGTCATGGGTCTTCATTTTTCCCAGGTTAGAACGATGCCAATTCATAAATTTGTTAAAGGTGGCACGTGTGTTGTGTACCACCTTTATCTTGTCACCATTAGACCATATTTCCATACCTACCAAGGACACTTGAACATCTATGGTATTGTAAATCTGAGGGAAGAACATTTTTCATCATGAAAATGTTTTATATTTCTTTTTTTAAAAAATTATTGAAGTATAGCCAATTTACAATGTTATGTTAATATCTGCTGTAGAGCAAAGTGACTGAGTTTTGTTTGTTTTCAGTTATACATATGTATATATATACATGTTAGGCAAGTGTACGCTCCTTGATTCTGTCTCGTCACAATAAAGATTTGGAGTGACAGACATTAAAGCCCTCAGCGCTTCACAGCTTTTGGGTCTTGGGCAGACTGTGTTATAGCTCTCAGGTCTCAAACAGACTGTGCTATAGCTCTTAGACAAATCAGTGTTACAGCTCCGTGTTACAGCTCTGATTTATTTAGATACTAGCAGGAAAATCCATCCTCGAGGTATGAGGGCCTGTCGACCCAAACACGCGAAGAGAAGAGCGCCCCAGCATGCGGGAGAGAGAGAGAGAGACCCTCCGCCCTTTGGCTTTTCTTTTTATATGTTTTCCCCACCCCCCACCCCCGGGCCTGCCCTATATAAATGGGGCTAGCCAGGAGTGTTGTTTGTTCTACCTGAGGTCCTCACCCCGGTCCTCGGACCTTCCTTTGTTGTATTTTCGTGGGCTTTTCCCTTCCTTATCTTCTAGCCACCACCATTCTGCACTCCTGTTTTCTATTCTAACTATCTAACACATATATGTTCTTTTTCATTCGTCTCCATTATGGTTTATCCTAGAATATTGTATGTAGTTCCCTGTGCTATACAGTAGGAAAGATTTATTTAGTTTTTTTTTAGATATTTCATCGATTGCAAGTGATGGATAAATGTAACCCGTTTTGAAAACAGAAAACCCAGAAGTTGCCTTTCCTACAGTATACAGTGATTTTTACCTTGATGTTAATCCTTGTCTACCAAATTTCCCCAAACTGCGGACTTTAAGCCATTGTAATTCTCCCAATTCTTATTTGCTTAAAATATAGAAAAGCCCTAAACTCCTATGTGGAAACGTATGTTTATAGAACAAATATCTTACCACATTGAGCAGGTTTATCACATCAAACACAAAGCTTCTTATCACAGTTATGTTCTCATTATACATCTTATACTGTAAAATACAAAATGCAAAGAGTAATTAAAATCACAAATTAAAGTGAGAAAGCTGATGGGGATTTTATAGTTTAAGAAAACTTACACATTTCGATGTAAATAAATGTCTGTTCATTCCACATCTACCTTATCTAAGAATCTGTTTCAACAAATTCTATTTCAAATGTAAGATGTTTTTGGCAAAAGAAAACTTAAGTATTCATATAAAATATCAATTCAAATTAAGTTGAATACATCATATTAGTTTTAATGTTTTCAAACCAATTTAATATTTTAAAAATTTGGTTATGAAGCATAAATTCTCATTTATTATAATATATGAATTAATAAATTATATATAATTTTATATCTATTTTATATTTACATGTTATAGTGAGAACTTTAAAAAGATATTAATAACCAACTCGTTTATGTTTCTAGTTATTGTGGTTGTTTTACTGTTGCTATCTGCCATTAAGTATATTTCCCATATCTGAATATTTTGGCTGCAGATGAATTTTAAAAGAGCGGGAGTGAATGAAAACTATTTCTGACATGGTAGGTAGAACAGATAAGACAATCATGTGGAGAGGCTTTGTATTTTTCATGAGAATAGTTTATTGTTTGCACCTGCTTGATAAGAAAACTGAAAAGTTGACTTAACTACCCAAGAAGAGCTCATTTCATACTCACAAAAGCATTATCCAGCACCAAAAGCAGATCAATGTATTTCTCAGCATGAAGAAACTCTTCTCCCTTAATGAAGAATGAAAGAACATTGTTAATAATATCTTCAACCTGAGAGATTAAAAAGCTCACAAAAAGATTTATTTATTTATTTTCCTTCAGAGGAAAAGTAAATTGAAGAATAAGTAAATAAGGGTTGGACTTGACTCACACAAGTGATTTCTGGATACACCAGTATTTCATGCATCATTACTGGGTCAGTTGAAATGAATGATGGTGGGAAACTGCACTCACCTCTGGACTTTTGAGTGACCTTGAGCTTCGAATAAGGTCCTGTTTCCTGCCAACGTTTCTTACACCACAGGTGTGATTAGCTGGGTTGAGCTCCTCCTGGTTGTATGTGACTACAGCGTGTTCTTCTTGGTCTGTGCTTTTCAGAGGCTTTATCATGTATCTTTGATCATGATGTGTGAAATAGCCCCTGTGAGACACAGAGGTTAGTATTTCAAGATTTTCTGCCAGAGTCACACTCGCTGGCCAGAGTGAAGGTATTCTTCTCCCTCAATGCCAAGTTCACACATGGTTTTCATTCATATGTCTTGCAGCTAACTTTTGCTAATTTAAGTTATAATCAGTGTTTGCCAATACAAAAATAGATCCTATTTTAATTACCCAGGGCATTCTGAACAAGAAGTACTAAGATGAAGCTATTCCCCCAAATTTGAAATTTACACCGTGAGCTCAGTAAATATTTGTCCATAGTTTATTTTCACATTTAGCAAATATTTCTTGGCAGATCCCAGGAATATAAGGGAGAATGTAGTAAAGGAGTAGATACCTTTCAAAGGATACCTTGCAAAGGAGTAGATATCTTATAGATACCAAGAACCCCAAAGAGAAAGATTGATGAGCAGATCAGCCAGAGGAACAAGTTGGAACTAGTAGTAACTTAAAGATTTTCTCTTCTTAGAAGGAAAATTAATTCAGAAATACATAGTGAAACTGTATGATGAAATATTAGAAAGCCAACACAGCTGTTAAAAAAATTACATCTACAAAAGCACTGTAAGATATGGGAAAAGGCTTTTGATGTCATGTGGTATGTCTCATGTTGGACAAAGAATCATGTATTTTATTTTACATTTCAATCATATAAATGATATTTTTGTTTATCTGTATAAAAGACTGAACCGTGATCAAAAACTAATAATAGTGATACTCAGAGGTAAAACTTTTTGGTGGTTATTTTCTTATTTGTGTTTTCTCACCCTTTACAAATTTTCCCTAACTGGCAAGAATCACCTTTGTAAACAGAAATACCACACAGATACACAAACACACTCATACACACAAACTTCCAAAAATTATGTTTAACGTGACAACTGCAGGGTAGCATCTTGGTTTCAGGGAATGAAGGATGGATGGATAATAGATATGAAAGTGAATCCAGATGTCATCATGCTCCCGAATATAGTACTTGTTTAAAAATTGCTAACTCTAACTTTGACTAGAAGTGCAGATAATGATAATTGCAAAGATGATACATTATTCTTCACTTTAACCATGTAGATTCAGCATTTTATCAATGGAAACAATTTTACCAAAATAGTAAGAAGACATGGTGTCCAGGAAGACTCAATATTGTGCAACAAAATAGTGCTTGATGTTTAATATTTTTACAAGTTGTAGCTCACCTCAATCCATCACAAGTACTAATGCTGGCAACAGAGTCCTTTTCATTTAGGATGTGTCCTTTATAGTAGCAGTGTTCCTAAGGTTGGAAAAAAATTTTTTAACTACAAAAATAAATATATCACAGTTGTATTGAAAACTTATCTTGAATATGTAGGAATGTTCTTCAAATAGTGGCTGTGACCAGACTAGCTCCCACAAACAAAAACATGGAGATTCTCAGTAGTTTTATGGACCTCTCCATCTATGACCTTGGGAACTCTCCATATTTGGTGGTTGAGCTGTCTTTGTGACACTAATTCACACTAAAGAAAAGTCCAGGAAATTTGAACCTAAATGGACTCATGGCAAGAGTAGACAATGCAATTGAGAAGTAACCAGTTGCTTTATGTAGTCTATAGCACTCCCCAGGAACTCTCATGTTCAAGTGCCAACTTTGGAGAATTTAGTATCTCTGTGCAAGCTCCACTATGCATTACATATCAATAAAATGAGGTATTCATTTTTCTAAATTCTAGAGTCCTCAAGAGGCCATACCACCATGTCTGAGACCCTGTGATTTACGGGTCAAATTCATTTTTTTTTTTTAACTGGTGTGTTAGTGGTAGCCCTTTATCAGCCTCGAAAGCCCAGAGAGTTTGTCTATAACTAGAGATTCAGACTGGCTTCCCGGGTGACTCAGAGGTAAAGAATCTGCCTGCCAAGCAGGGAACACAGATTGAATCCCTGGGTTGGGAAGATCCCCTGGAGAAGGAAATGGCATCCCACTCCAGTATTCTTGCTTGGGAAATATTATGGACAGAGGAGCTTGGTGGGCTAGAGTCCATGGGGTCACAAAGAGTCAGACACGACTGAGCGACTAAACCACCACACAGAGATTCAGATATGTTGGCACTTCATATAAGCAAAATAGGGGGTCACTTGTGTAGAACAGTCCAAGAAAGCTAATGAATAAACTCTTGTTCAAAACAAACTGACTTTCTTCAGGGTCTGACATTCCATCTGTGTCTTTCTTGCCTTTACAAGAAACCTTGTCATTATAACATTTTCATTATAAAAATGTCATTAACATTTTCTTGTAGACGAGCTGGAAAAGGTACCACATTAAGATGTCACTGGCCATTCACACTTAAGTATGAACTAATTTATCAGATACTTTCCCCACAGGTCAATGTTAGCAAAAATCCAGATGCCCTTGAAATAAGAAAGTAAGAAGGGAACAAAGGGCCATTCTGTGGCCAAAGTCTTGTTTGTTTTTTTACAGAGACATAGATGTATGGGACACCATGGAGGGTGGCTCTGAGAAATGCTCTAGCTTGATAATACTCATGACTGAACCTTTTTTAAAAATTAAATATATTTATTTTTAATTGAAGGATAATTGCTTTACAGTATTGTGTTGGTTTCTGCCAAATATCAACATGAATCAACCATAGGTATACATATGACTCAGCCTTTTTATGTTCTCTTCCTATTCTTTTCTTGGCCTTGATCCTCTATGTCTGACACCTACACCTTGGCATGATTTCTATGATGGTGGTTTAACCGGATAAAAATTTTTATTAGATAAATAATTGATATACCATTGTGAATCTCAGGATAAATGCATTTACCACTAGAAACTAGTAAATAGTGACATACATTTTGAGTACCTAGGAGAGAATATTTCTAACCTGGTGATAAAATGGTTTAAGGGAAAATAGATTTTTAGTTTCTTCTTAAAATGCAACACTTGAGGGACTTCCCTGGTGGTCCGGTGGTGAAGAATCTGCCTTGCAATGCAGAGGTTGTGGGTTCACTCCTTGGTCAGGGAACTAAGATCCCACATGCCGAGGAGCAACTAAGCCTGGACACCACAACTAGAGATTCCATGCACCACAACGAAATACTGAGCATGATGCAGTGAAGATCCTGTGTGTCACATTTAAGATCCAACACACTCAAATACATGAATATTTTAAAAAAAAATTCTTTAATGCAACACTTGAGAGCCTCCTACTACTTCTATCTTTTAAAAAAGATATAAAAAAATAAAAAATAAAAAAGATATAATTCTTTTTTTCACCTGTTGTCTCCTTGGTCTTAGATGAGCCCCTCGCTTTCAAGTCCTTTGATTTTTTTTTTTAAGTTGACCTTGGACTTATAAATCTCATGATGTAAGCAGCTGATCCAAGTTAAGAGTCCCAGAAAGCATTCAGACCTACCATGTTCTGAGGTCTTGTGGTGATTTCTTCTCCACCGGGTGAGTAATATGTTTCAGTGTAGTCTGGTCCCAGGAGATGCCTGTAGAGAGCAGAAAGTTGAATACTCTCATGGTGACAATTAAGACAATATCCCTGATCCAATCTTGAGCACTAAAGGAATGATAATGTTTATGGTGAGAAAGAGCTGATCTGATGCACTGATCTTTTTCCAATATTGTGAGTCTGCTCCTGAAGCAAATCAAACATTCAGTTATACCTCTTAGATCTGAGGAAAGAAATGTCTTCCAATATTTTACTAACACAAAAATCAGAGAGTGATTTTTCTAACTTCAAATATATTATTGGGATTCTTTGCACCAAGACCACAGCCTCTAAGCAATCTCAGAAGGATGTTGGGTCACAAGTACACATCAAGGACCACTGTATTCAGGGAGAAGTTTACTGGCTATTATAGAACTTGGTGGAACCCTATTCCCTGAGATCTATCTCAAGGCTGTGTGCCCCGAATGAGCCTTAGATATAAAAGCAGAGACTTTACTTTGCTGACAAAGGTTCATCTAGTCAAAGCTATGGTTTTTCCAGTAGTCATGTATGGAAGTGCTGAAGAATTGATGGTTTTGAACTGTGGTATTGGACTTCTCCCCTAGAGAGTCTCTTGGATTGTAAGGAGATCAAACCAGTCAATCCTAAAGGAAATCAGTCCTGAATATTCATTGGAAGGACTGATGCTGAAGCTAAAACTCCAATACTTTGGCCGCCTGATGTGAAGATCTGACTCATTTGAAAAGACCCTGATGCTGGGAAAGATTGGGGGCAGGAGGAGAAGGGGACGACAGAGGATGAGATGGCTGGATGGCATCACCAACTCGATGGACATGAGTTTGAGCAAGCTCTGGGAGTTGGTGATGGACAGAGAAGCCTGGTGTGCTGCAGTCCATGGGGTCACAAAGAGTTGGACATGACTGAGCGACTGAACAAATCTGAGCTGAAGTGATATATCAAATGGATAACTAATGAGAACCCACTCTATAGCACAGGGAACTCTACTCAATGCTCTGTGGTGACCTAAATGGGAAGGAAATTAAAGAAAGGGGTTATACATATACGTGTAGCTGATTCACTTTTCTGTACAGTAGAAACTAACATAATATTTCAAAGAAAATATACTCCAATTAAATAAAAGTACTGGAAAGTCACATCAAAGGTTTGAGTTTATCTGGGTAAAATATATTTGCAGCAAATTCCAAAATTACCAAGGAAGAAAGTTGTTTGTGCAGCTTCCTTTGTTTTATACTTTGCATATAATTTGCTAGAGAAACATCAAGCTTTTTCTATAACATTAATATAAACTATTAGCATCTAATGCTCAATATGTTTCATGTCTTCTTTGTGAAATTATACTATATAGAGTTTCAAGATTTATTTTCCTACATTTTTTTAGAATAATCCAGTGATTAGACTTGCAGAAAATACAACTTACTCAGCTTTTTGTAGGGAAAGAATGACTTCTTCTCCATTTAACATCATCTGATAGTGAAGTTCAGGTTCATATCTTTCCTAAAGATATTTAATAATATAATGATAATTTACATTTCTGAATCTATCTAAAATAATTATAATGATATAGGTAGCTGTACAGAATGATAATTACAAATGCATGTAAGATAAAAGCAGTTCTCATGCTTCTAAAATATGTAAAAGGAAACAAATTTTACACCAAAATAGATTTCCAAAAAGTACAATAACATGGTAATAATACAGATTACACTCACTCTAATATGTAAGATATGGACTTATCATTTGCTGTAACGTATGGTATACAGTGACTGACTGATGGTATACAGTTCTGTACCCTAATGGATCCTAATAGGGTAATAATAAGGCATATATTTTTACTGCTTTAAAGCTAAACCAAATATACTAAAAAAGCTCAAACAAAAGCATACTAAAAATTAAAATAAAAATTATAAAATGAAGAAAATATTTGCAAAAATGTAATAGTCAAAGAGTATCTTCAACACAGTAAAAAAAAATCTTGTAAATTAATGAGATAATTTTATCTCATAGAAATGGCTGCCATTCCTGTCTTCCTTTATTTTGTTCTTCCCACAAACTTGGAGAAATGTCCAAGCTGCTTTATTCTTTCTGATCCAGAGAGTCAGTTAACTTCCTTCCTGCTGCTTCAGGGCAAAAGCACTTAAAGAAAACCTATGCCCTCTCCAGGGCAAAGGGGAGCTTTTGTATAAATGGATTTCAAAATTAAACTATTAGATGTTGACTGTGACATCACTTCTACTAGTAAAAGGTCCTTACTCTCTCACTAGATGACACCATGATCAATCCACTGCTTACCTCTTTGCCATGCTTCTCTGTTTGGTTATTCTGTATCTCTCTTTTGTGTAAAATGTGTAGTTTCTTAGGATGAACTACTTCATACAGCTCTGATTCAAGTGTTTGTCTTATGGTCATTGCTAGAGAAAGAGACATAACATTGATATAAAATATGTAAATGTTTTTGTTGACTGGTTTGTTGAAATCGCATGGAAGACAATTCCCATTGAGAAGAGAAACACTGAGAAGAATAATTTCCTTCTACCTAAGCTTTGATAACAAAGAATTTTTCTTTAGCTTTCTCTCCCTATCCTGGAAAGACATGACAATGATGAAATAATTCTTTGAAATTGTCAGTATATTAGTGCTTACCTTGAGTCTGAATGATGAGCCAGAGGATGGAGAGCAGGACCAAAGACATGTTGGTACTGCAGGTAGCTGAGAAGTCCTACTCAGCACAAAGTTGTGATCTCCCCAGTTGTCCAGTTTTATCTCCCCTACTTCACTGTCCAGCTTTATCTGCCCCCTACTTCTCTTTACAAATTGAAAAAAAAAAAGTTTTAAAAACCTCAAGCCTTCTTTGGAAGTTTAGGGAATGTTTCCTAATGGCTTTGGAAAGTTGCCAAGACATTGCACTGTCAAGATCATGAGAATGTTCCTCATTTCTGAGAGGTATTTATGTCTGTGGTTACATCTTGTTAAGGACTCACATCTGGGCAACTGCTTGGCCCTGGTGCTCCAATAGCATGGGAAAGTACCTAATGAGACTGATATCTGTATATATATTTGCACACACATTTAATTCAGCCATCACTCATGCTTTTCAGTAATCTTATAGAAATTAATCTATATATTTAGAAAATCTATCAGTCTGTACATGTTTTGAAAAAGTGTGTTGATCTTCTGGACTAGCAAAAAGATATAAATGCTTATAGAGAAAACTTAAATTGAGGGAAAAATAGTTGGTCACCCAATGGCCCAACATTATGTTTATATTTCTTTGATTTCAGATGACTTCCTTTGGATAAAATGCTAGAAACAGTATTATTTAGCAAAAAAAGGTAAAACAAAGTGAGATTCTTGGTATCCATTGGCCTGGTATTTCTCAGAGTTAACTCTAAATTATATTCCTATTAGTAGAGTTTTCTCAATCTAAAAATCTATGCTCTTTACCTACTGAGTTTATTTTTTACTGATACATTTGGGAGTTTGCAAGCATCGGATTGGAAGTTTTATAGCAATCTCTCCATGTCTATGCTTCTCTTTGTTTTTCTACATTCTTTGGAGTCATTTAAGTTTTCTCTATAATTTTCTTTATCTTTTGCTGGTCTAGAAGATCAACATTCTATATGTATCCTATAGTATGCATGCATGCATGCTAAGTTGCTCCAGTTGTGACCGACTCTGTGTGACCCCATGGAGAGCAGCCCATCAAGCTCCTCTGTCTATGGGACTTTCCAGGCAAGAATACTGGAGTGGGTTGACATTTCCTTCTCTGATTTAATCGCTAAGTCATGTCCAACTCTTTGGAACCCCATGGACCTTAGCCCACTAGGCCCCTCTGTCCATGGGATTTTCCAGGCAAGAATATCAGAGTGGGTTGCCATTTCCTTCTCCCATATCCTATAGTAGTTACCACTAAAATTTAGCAAAATGAAATCTTAATAACATCTAACTACCATCAAATAATACAAGACCCTGAAACGGTGTAGCCCTTCTCAGCATCCCGTCCGTAGCCACCTTACATGTTGTAAGGTGTTTTAATTCCACCATGATTTCATCCCCTGGTCATTATAGTTAGTTCTGTGTTTTATACAGATGCTATTTGAAATTATTTGTAAGAATACCATCTTCTTTTCTCCAAGATTCTTTTTTGTAAAACATATTTTCTAACAAATCATCTCTTAGAGTAAACAGTACTGTGTTTTAAAATTCTTTAAAATTCCCAGGAGACTATATTTATTTCACTATATTCTTTAATGGTAGTTAGGTGGGAATACAGTTTTAGGATGACAATAAATGTATCAGCATTTGGGAACTATTTTACTGTTTTTTGGGGGGGGGCAATTCATATTACTGTTGAAAATTCTTTGACTATTAAATAACAAATTATTATTATTATTATTACTAATTTTTCTATTTATGCAAATAATAGGGCTTCCCAGGTGGCGCTAGTGGTAAAAGTACTTGCCTACCAATGCAGAAGACATAAGACATGCAGGTTCGATCCCTGGGTTGGGAAGAGCCTCTGGAGGAGGGCATGACAATCCACTCCAGTATTCTTGCCTGAAGAATCCCATGGACAGAGCAGCCTGGTGGGCTACAGTCCATAGGGTTGCAAAGAGTCGGACTCGACTGAAGCAACTTAGCAGCAGCAGCATACTGCTAATATTTCAAGATAAATTAGATATTTATTGAGATCACGTTAATTTGAGTTTACACTAAATTAATACTACATTTCTGGGCATTTCAAGATGACCCTGATACTATCCTTGAAAATGAAAGCGTAAGTTGTTCAGTGGTTTCCAATTGAACACCAGTTCTCCCGGATTGTCTGAGCCACCAGGGAAGCCCAAAAATACTGGAGTGGGTAGCCTACTCCTTCTCCAGCAGCTCTTCCTGATCCAGGAGTTGAACCAGGTCTCCTTCATTGCAGGTGGATTCTTTACCAGCTGAGCTACCAGGGAAGCCCAATGGTATCCTTAGTATTCCTATAATAAAGTCTAATAATAGAGATTAATCTACAAATAGATACAGTTTATGCAAATGGTAAATATTGTGACCGAGGCTTGTGCATTACATTCAGGTAGATTTTAGAATACATCATTTGGTGTGGGTGCAGGTTGGGGGAGAGAGTCAGAATATTATTAGCTAGAAAAGAAATAGTGGAAGGAGTATTCTGGTAAGAGAAAACTAAGTGAGAAAAGCCAATGGATATGTAGAAAACACAAATGTTTGTGTAACTACAGTCCGTTTCCATGACTTGAATACAGCATACAAAGTAAGTATTCACCCCACTCTGGCATTCTTGCCTGGGAAATCCCATGAACAGAGGAGCCTGGCAGGCTATGATCTACAGGATTGAAAAGAGTTGGAAACAACTTAGCGACTAACCAACAAAAAGCTTATGGAGAGACAAATATTAAAGGCCTTAAAGACAGTGGTGCATATTCGTACATATCTTAGAAATAGTTAGCTCATAAAATGATCACATTTGCTAAATGATTGGATGTAGCAACTAAGGGTATAGAAAAATCTTCAATGATTTTTTTTTTTTTTTTGGTCCATGGAATTCTTTTATTTTATTTTATATTGTAGTGGTTTTTGCCATACTTTGACATGAACCAGCCATGGATTTTTAAGGTGAAATTTGAGCAACTGTATGAATTTTACAGATGTCATCTTCCAATTTGGTTAGTTAGTGGGAGTTGCAGTTTAGTTAAAACTCTTAAAGGCAGGATATATAAATCCTGGTGTGTCCTTCAGGAGCACAGTACCCTGAAGATAACAGATGTTTGAAAATATGGATGTTCAGTGAAAGAAGTTTGTTAACTGCACTATCTGCCCGAGATACTGGAGAAGGCAATGGCACCCCACTCCAGTACTCTTGCCTGGAAAATCCCATGGACCAAGGAGGTTGGTGGGCTGCAGTCCATGGGGTCGCTAAGAGTCTGACACGACTGAGCAACTTCACTTTCAGTTTTCACTTTCATGCATTGGAGAAGGAAATGACAACCCACTCCAGTGTTCTTGCCTGGAGAATCCCAGGGACGGCGGGGCCTGGTGGGCTGCCGTCTACGGGGTCGCACTGAGTCGGACACGACTGAAGTGACTTAGCGAGATATTGATGCTGTTTGTTAAGAGAGTTGAGTATCAGTCTATAAATTAAAGCTGGGGAAATAACAGTGAAGGGGTTGTTTACTTAATGCATCTGGAGGGAATGAGGAATGATATATACATGTACCATTCTGAATAAAATATCCAAGGAATTACTAAACATAGGGCTTAATTTATGATGATAAAACTAAGAAATCATGGCAAATATCCCGACCACAGAGAATTTCGTTCCCATAAAAATCAACAACTTAACAGTAATTGGAAAGTTTCATGATAAAGTATACTTGATGATTAGGGAAGTTGTTTAAATACTGTTTAACTAGAAATAAAACAGCAACATGAATAAAAATGACAAAAATCCTTTAAAATGTAAGTATTTTGCATGCATTCTTTTATTTGGTAATTGTAATAGATTTAAGTCATTGTTTCAAAGGTTATGATTCCCAATTTATAGATGACTCAAAGATACTTAGTACAAATCATCCAGAAGGTATGTAATATCTGTCTCTTAAGTCACTGACATAGAAGAGTTGCTTGATATGAGAACTAAAGTATTTCAAATATTTTATTGAGGGAGATATCCATGATGGCTTCAATTGTTTCAAAGAAGAAGCCTATTTTAAAAATATGAGAGGATAGTAATTAGTGGGTTGTGTGAGAGGTTTGAGATGAGAAGAGAGGGTTTAGAATAATTAAACATAGGGGTTGATACGTATACACTATGGATATTATGTGTGAAATAGATAACTAATGACAATATACTGTATAGCACAGGGACCTCTACTTAGTGCACTCTGGTGTCCTGAATGGGAAGGAAGTACAAAAGGAGGGGATATATGTATATGTGTACGCACATGTATGGGCTTCCCAGGTGGTGCTAGTGGTAAAGAACCCACCTGCGAATGCAGGAGATGTGAGAGACCCAGGGAGATTCAATCCCTGGGTCAGGAAGATCCCCTGGAGGAGTGCAGGGTAGCCCACTCAAGTCTTCTTGCTATAATTAAAACCTATTCATACTCATCAACAAAATTACAACTATTTCTCCCCCAAATATAAGTATTCACTTGACTCTCATTTTCCTTACTCTTTCCCAAGTCCTACATTGTGTTGATAGTACCTAGACTTCAGTTCAGTTCAGTTCAGTCTCTCAGTCATATCTGACTCTTTGCGACCCCATGGACTGCAGCACACCAGGCCTCCCTGTCCATTGCCAACTCCTGGAGTTTACTCAAACTCATGTCCATTGAGTTGGTGATGCCATCCAACCATCTCATTCTCTGTCATCCCCTTCTCCTCCTGCCTTCCATCTTTCCCAGCATCAGGGGCTTTTCCAATGAGTCAGTAATTCACATCAGGTGACCAAAGTATTGGAGTTTCAGCTTTAGCATCAGTCCTTATAAGGAATATTCAGGACTGATTTCCTTTAAGATTGACTGGTTAGATCTCCTTGCTGTCCAAGGGACTCTCAAGAGTCTTCTCCAACACCATAGTTCAAAAGCATCAATTCTTTGGTGCTCAGTTTTCTTTATAGTCCAACTCTCACATCCATACATGACTAGTGGAAAAACCATAGCTTGACTAGATGGATCTTTGTTGTCAAAGTAATGTCTCTGCTTTTTAATATGCTGTCTAGGTTGATCATAATTTTTCTTCCAAGGAGCAAATGTCTTTTAATTTCATGGCTGCAGTCACCATCTGCAGTGATTTTGGATCCGAAGAAAATAAAGTCTGTCACTGTTTCCACTGTTTCCCCATATATTTACCATGATCATGAATCAAGGCAAAGTGGAAGTGGTCAAACAGGAGATGGCAAGAGTAAGCATTGATGATTTAGGAATCAGCGAGCTAAAATGGACTGGAATGGGTGAATTTAACTCAGATAATCATTATATCTACTGTTGTAGGCAAGAATCCCTTCAAAGAAATGGAGTAGCCATCATAGTCAACAAAAGAGTCCAAAATGCAGTACTTGGATGCAATCTCAAAAACAACAGAATGATCATTGTTCATTTCCAAGGCAAACCATTCAATATCACAGTAATCCAAGTCTGTGTCCTGACCAGTGATGCTGAAGAAGTTGAACGGTTCTTTGAAGAACTACAAGACCTTCTAGAATTAACAAATTAACACTCAAAAAAAGATGTCCTTTTCATTACAGCGACTGGAATGCAAAAGTAGGGAGTCAAGAAATGCCTGGAGTAACAGGCAAGTTTTACCTTGGAGTACGGAATGAAGCAGGGCAAAGGCTAACAGTGTTTTGCCAAGACAATACACTGGTCATAGCAAACACCCTCTTCCAACAACACAAGAGAAGACTCTACACATGGACAGCACCAGATGGCCAACACTGAAATCAGATTGATTAAATTCTTTGCAGCCAAAGGTGGAGAAGCTCTATACAGTCATCAAAAACAAGACCAGGAGCAGACTATGGCTCAGATCATGAACTCCTTATTGCCAAATTCAGACTTAAACTGAAGAAAATAGGGAAAACCACTAGACCATTCAGGTATAACCTAAATCAAATCCTTTATGACTATACAGTGGAAGTGACAAATAGATTCAAGGGATTAGATCTGATAGACAGAGTGCCTAATGAACTATGAATGGAGGTTTGTGACTTTGTACAAGAGACAGGGATCAAGACCATCTCCAAGAAAAAGAAATGCAAAAAGTCAAAATGGCTGTCTGAGGAGACCTTACAAATAGCTGTGAAAAGAAGAGAAGTGAAAAGCAAAGGAGAAAAGGAAAGATATACCCATTTGAATGCAGAGTTCCAAAGAATATCAAGGAGACATAAGAAAGCCTTCCTCAGCAATCAATGCAAAGAAATAGAGGAAGACAATAGAACGGGAAAGTCTAGAGATCTCATCATGAAAATTAGAGATACCAACGGAACATTTCATGCAAAGATGGGCACAATAAAGGACAGAAATGGTATGGACCTAATAGAAGCAGAAGATATTAAGAAGAGGTGGCCAGAATACACAGAAGAACTGTACAAAAAAGACCTTCGTGACTCAGATTACCACGATGGTGTGATCACCAACCTAGAGCTAGACATTGTGGAATGCATGTGAAGTCAAGTGGGCCTTAGGAGGCATCACTACGAACAAAGATAGCAGAGGTGATAGAATTCTAGTTGAGCTATTTTAAGTCATAAAACATGATGCTGTGAAAGTACTACCTAGAGTTACACTGTCTAAAAAATAGTCACTAGCCACACGTGACTGTTAAGGTTAACATTAATTAAACTAAATACAATTTAGACATTCAGTTCCTCTGTCACAGAAGTCATATTTCAAGTACTCAATAACTGTGTTGCTGGTGACTCCTGTGTTGCAGGGTAATGATATAGAAGACGTCCATCAAAGCAGAAAGTTTTCTTGGATAGAATTACCTAGATTTTCAATACAGGGAAATTATGAATACACTTTTTGGGGGGAGCTATAATAATTTTGTTTTAGGATACATACATTTTATCGAGGTATTTGATCATCTCTGTTTTATACATCTCTTGTGGTATACTCTGGATTTTCTTTTTTCTTATTTATTAATTTATATAAAAGGCTTTAAAGTGGGTCTTTATGTCATTAATTTTTATAACCTCTAATGCTTGAGAATATTTTTGAATCAAACTCTGATAATTGAATAAAGAGTTCAGTTGTGCATAAAATCATAGTTCTAAGTTCTTTTCCTTCAATATTTTAAAATTGCTATTGTATTTCCTTCTTGCATCTATTACAGCTGTTGGAAAATATGGTATCAATATAATCTTGGTTGTTTTCTGTGTGATATACTATTTCTCTTGGACTCATTGGATTTTTTTTTCTTTGTTTTAATGTTCCTAAATTTTCTATAACTAGATAGGGACACAATTTTTTTTTTAATGTTTTGCTTCTCTTCTTCTTTTCATTCTCCATGGTTTTTCTCACACCATGCTCTTTTCTCTTTCTTAACTCTGGGAAATTCATTTCCATTATTCAAGTTATTTCTTTATTTCTACTTTTTTGAATTTTCTGTCTTTGGGGGATTTCTATTATTTGAATTTTAACATTCCTACTTCTGCCCTCCATAATTTTTGGCTCTTCCTTTTTTTTTTTTTTTCCATTTATTTTTATTAGTTGGAGGCTAATTATTTTACAATATTGGCTCTTTCTTTTTTTAAAAAAAGATATCTTTTGTTACTTTTTAGTTCTTTCTGGAAAAATTCTTTATTGATCTCTGCAATTTACTGATTTGTTTCTCTATTCTATCTATGTTATTCAGTATTTCAACCATTAAGTTTACCTATGTTTCATATTTCCCCTGATTCATTTATTTATGTTTTCCTGTTCTAGTTTCATATTTGAACTATCTTCCCTCCTGCCTATTATTAATAGTATGTTTATTATTATTTTTGTCCCCTTTCTTCTAATATTTCTGTCTAGGTTGAAATCTGTAGTCCAACATATCATTTACCTTCAGAAATGTTTGCTTTCTTAATGTGTTATTTTGGGGTCAGCTATCTCATTTTTACATGACTCTGTTGCTTATTCTACTAAGCAATACATGTAGAAATGGACAGCCTCAGATATTGTCAGCTAGAAAAGCTAGAAAGTGGGAAGCTTATGAGTCTCCCGCAGGCTGAAAAACCTCAAAGACCAGGAAACAAGTCAATTACTCAACACTCACAGACAGTTCTCAGATCTTCACCTTTTGCACCTAGAGAAATAGCACTAGTAAGAAAAAGTCGTTAGTTGTTAACTTCCTCTGTCAGTTTAGAGCTGGTGGAGTGAGAAAACAACTTTCAGGGATTAGTCTCATTTCCTCTGAATCCTTACTGTTCATGGTTTCTCTTTTGCCCTGATTTTATCCCTGAGTCTGCCAGGACTTATCCCAGCTGTGGTAGGTATAGTAGACAACACTGCGTAGTCAAGGCAAAGCTAGCAAACAGCCAGAGGAGCACGATACATCCTGTTCCTCTCTTATTTACCCTCTCACAGACTTGCCCAAGCTGCCTCCTGATCCAAGCCAAAACCACACACAGAAAACTAAAAACAAGCCCACAGTCACTCCCACATTATCCAAGGAAGTCTTCCAGTTGTCTTAAGTTCTTCTTGTACTAAAGAAATAGTCAGCTGGGCCACATCAGCTCTTTGCTCTAAATCCCTAGATGATTTTTAAATATAAGCAAGATAGGCATATTTTCTTTCCTCACTAAATTTGCTTAGAATTAGATCATTCTGTTGAATGAGTCCCTCAAAACCCCTTTCTAGTTATAAAACCGATTCGTATTAGTGTCACGTCTTTTTTCCTATTTGCTTCTCTATTTAGTGTTTCAAGAAAAAAGCAGAAGCCTAAACCAAACAGCTCATGTATCTTTAGTTGTGGGACCCACACATTGCTAATGGAGGTATTATTTGAGGTCACTTGAGCCACTGCATGTGGAAGATTTACCATCTCAAGAGAAATTAGAAGACTCAAATGTGAGTTTGATTATGGCATTATCTTCAGTTACAACAAAATAAAAGGTGCCTGGATGAGTTCAAAAGACCATGTCTGGCAAATAAGCATATGAAAATACTCAACATCATACATATATCATTAGGATTTGCAAATTTAATCAACAATAAGATACCACAGTTTTTGAATGTTGAGTTTTAAGCCAGCTTTTTCACTCTCTTCTAGACTGTCTAGTCCAAGCTATGTTTTTTCCAGTAGTCATGTATGGATGTTTGAGTTGGACAATAAATAAAGCTGAGCACTGAAGAAGTGATGCTTTTGAACTATGGTGTTGAAGACTCTTGAGAGTCCCTCGGACTGCAAGGAAATCCAACCAGTCCATCCTAAAGGAAATCAGTCCTGAATATTCATTGGAAGGACTGATGCTGAAGCTGAAGCTCCAATACTTTGGCCACCTGATGCAAAGAACTGACTCACTGGAAAAGACCTTGATGCTGGGAAAGATGGAAGGCAAAAGGGAAAGGGGCGGCAGAGGGTGAGATGGTTGAACAGCATCACCAACTTGATGGACATGAGTTTGAGCAAGCTCTGGGTGTTGGTGATGGGCAGGGAAGCCTGGCGTGCTGCAGTCCATGGGGTCGCAACAATTCAGACACGACTGAGTGACTGAAATGAACTGGAAATATCACTACACACCTATTAGAATGGCCAAAATCCAGAGCACTGACAGCATCAAATGCTGGGGAGGATGTAAAGCAATAGGAGCTCTCATTATATGCTAGTGGGAAAGCAAAATGTTTCAACCACTTTGGAAGACAGTTTAGCATAACCATACAGTCCAGCAATCACATTCCTTGGTATTTAGCCAAATGAATGAAAACTTAAGGTTGTGAAAATACCTGGATATGAACAATTAGGCAGCTTTCTCATAACTGCCATAAATTGGAAGTAACTAAGATATCCTTTAGTAGTTGAATGGATAAATAAATAGCAGTATATCTAGAAATGGAATTTTATTCAACAGTAAAAATAAATGAACTACTGAGAATGAAAAGACATGGAAGAAGCAAATGCATATGGCCACGTGACAGAAGCCAATACGAGAAAAGTTACAAGCCTTTTGATTTCAACTGTATGACATTCTGGAAAAAAGAAAACTTTGGAGACAATAAAAGGATCAATGGTTTCCAGGGGCTAGTGTGTGGGAGGAAAGAATCTGCAGAAAAAAAAGGCAAGTACCTTACAAATGCTTCCCAGGTGGCTCAGTGGTCAAGAATCTGCCTGCCAATGCAGGAGATGCAGGTTTGATCCCTGGCTCAGTTTGATCCCTGGGTCAGGAAGATTGCTTGAAGAAGGAAATGGCAACCCAGCAACCCACTCCAGTATTCTTGCCTGGGAAGTCCCATGGAAAGAGGAGCCTGGGGGCTACAGTCCATGGGGTTCCAAAAGAGTCGGACATGACTTAGAGACTAAACAATAACAACCATACAAATACTTTGTCTAGTACTCTAATGGTGGATATATGGCATCATTGTGTGTTTGTCCAATCCCTAGAACACATAACACTAAAAATGGACCCTAATGCGAATTAAGGCTTTTGAACTGTCATGATATGTCAATGTGGTTTCATCTACTATGACAAATGTACAGCTCCAATGGGGAATGTTGATAACGGGGAAGGTTGTGCATGTGAGGGGCAGGGGGTATATGGTAAATCTCTGTACCTTCCACTCAATTTTACTATGAATCTAAAACTGCTCTAGAAAATAAAATCTTTGTCTCTTCTCTTCAGTCATGGGAATGAACCAAAATAAAATGAGTGAACCATGAGTGTTTGCTACAGCTAATCAGATCATCCCAATTGCTTTGGTTTCTGCTATAGTTGCATGTAGGCGTCCCTGGCTGTTTAGTGGTAAAGAATCTGCCTGCAATGTAGGAGTTAGATTCCTGGGTCAGGAAGATTCCCTGGAGGATGGCATGACAGCCCACTGCAGTATTCTTGTCTGGAGAAACCCATGAAGAGAGAAGTCTGGTGGGCTGCAGTTCATTGGTTCACAGACTGAAGTAACCCAGCACACATGCACACATGCATAGTTGCATATATTTTGTTGCTTATACTTGATATCCTTATACAAACTTCTTTTTCAGCAATTAGCAAGATAAATACAAGCATCTCAGATACAAATATTGCTTGTTCTTGATTCTTTACAAGTTGTTTCTATGAATTTTTATAGTCCATGCTGTGTACTCAGTAGCATCAGTCATGTCCGACTCTTTGTGGCCCAGTGGATTGCAGCCCACCAAGATCCTCTGTCCATGGGCTTCTCCAGGCAAGACTACTGAAGTAGGCTGTCATGCCCTTCTTCAGGGGATCTTCCCTACCCAGGGATCCAAACTGCATCTCCTGCATTGCAGGTGGATTCTTGACTGCTGACCTGCCAGGGAAGCATTTGTATGGCACTAGCCTATTTATTCTGCAGATTCATCCCTCCCACACCCCTAGCCAAGCAGGAAGAATTGTGTTCCTTCTGAATCACTGATTTTTTTTATTTGGTTGGCTGGTTTGTTTTCCCAGTAGTCATGTATGGATGTGAGAATTGGACCATAAAGAAGGCTAAGCGCCAAAGAATTGATGCTTTTGAACTGTGGTGCTGGAGAAGACTCTTGAGAGTCCCTTTGACTGCAAAGAGATCCAACCAGTCCATCCTGAAGGAAATCAATCCTGAATATTCATTGGAAGGACTGATGCTGAAGCTGATGCCCCAGTACTTTGGCCCCCTGCTGAGAAGGGTGACTCATTAGAAAAGACCCTGATACTGGGAAAGATTAAAGACAGGAAGAGAAGGGGACAACAGAGGACAAGATGGCTGTGGCATCACCGACCTGATGGACATGAGTTTGAACTAGCTCTGGAAGTTGGTGATGGACAGGGAAGCCTGGCATGCTGCAGTCCATGCAGTCACAAAGGACTGAGCAACTGAACTGAACTTAGCTGGCTGGCTTTGTTCTGTTTATGTAATTTTATTATCCTTGTTGATAGTACATTAATTTTACTTTATGGATGCTATAAATCTCCTATTAATCTTGTTTACTTCTCTTGTTTGTTTGCTTTTCTGTTTTGGAAGAGAACTTGGAGCACATACTTATCAACCATGTAGGCTGTTATGTTTTATATTTCACTGATCTCATCTTACCCATGGCTTTATGGTTTCTGGAACATTCTTCCTTTTTTTCCCTTGGTGAGATTTTTATTTTTTTTTTAACTTTTTTATTTTGTATTGAGATATAGCCAAGTAACACACAATGTTGTGAGAGTTTCAGGTAAACAGAGAAAGGACTCAGCCATATATACTCATGTATCCAGTCTCCCCCAAAATCCCCTCCCACCCAGACTGCCACTTAACATTGAACAGAGTTCCCTGTGCTATACAGTAGGTCCTTTTTGGTCACCCATTCTAAATATAGCAGTGTGTCCATGTCCATCCCCAAATCCCTAACTATCCCTTCCCTCCATCCTTTCCCTGGGCAACCATTGAAATATCTTGTTTGGCTTTCTAATTCTCTTGTTCCTTTTATGCTTTTTGAAACCTGCTCAATTTGTGTGTGCAATATATATAAATATATAAAAAGATTAAAAAATAAGTAAATAAAATGCTTTATTTCAGTCTAACCTTGATAAAGTTGCTGAACCATGACTTTTTACATGCTATCATTGAATTTCATTATCTTCCTAGAATGTCCCTTTCTTTTTATTTCCTTTATAGGCCTGACAAAGCTACTATTTTAAGGTTTAAATGGCAGCTTCCTGAGAAACTTCTCATTCTCTTCTTTGACAAATATTTCCCATGAGCTCCCTTATGCTGTTATTTTAGCAAAGATTGTATTTCCACATTTATTTATGTCATTTTTTAGAATGAGGCTGTGAGCCCTGGGACAGCATGGAAAGAGGTCAATCTTTCTATCCTCAAGGTCAGCATAATATAAATAAACTGACATTTTTCTAAATGTTTTAATTAAAGAACAAAAAACACAGGTAAGTGTAAGTTGCATAATGCATAAATCTAGAATCTGGACAGAAGACTTCTGTTAAGGACTTGTTGAGTATATAACATTTTCCAGACCCTTTGCTAATCACTAGTGGCCAGAATGGAGAGAAAAAGTAAAAGGTTATTTTCAGAAGTAGTGGACAGCCAAGAGACATAAGATTTGACTTCAACATCAGATAAATTTTCACTAGTAATATTGTAGAAAAGAAATGATAGCTGGAGATAAAATGAAATTTCCATACTTAGTACTGTAACATTAAATGTGCTTTCCTATGCAAGATAGTTTTGCTATAGACAGTTCGTGTAGAAGGAACTAAAATCTTAGAGTCAGAAGAGTTGGGTTTGAGTCCCGATTTCAACACTTCTTAGCTTAGTAATCTAGAGAAAAATAATCTATTCTCATTTTATCTTTGTTTTCTCATCTGTAAAATGCATGCTTGCATGCTTAGTTGCTTAGTTATGTCTGATTCTTTGTGACCCCATGGGCTGTAGTCCACCAGGCTCTTCTGTCCATGGGATTCTCCAGGCAAGAATACTGGAATGGGTTGCCATTTCCTTCTCCAGAGATTATTCATGACCCAGGGGTTGAACCCAGGTCTCCTGCATTGTAGGCAGATTCTTCACCATCTGAGCTACCAGGGAAGCCCCAATGAAGAGAATGTTAGAAGAATTAAATGAAGACATCTGTGCACACATATATACACAGACTTGTATAAATCATATTGCATTCTACAACTGTAGATTTTTACACTACCCTATGGTATTCTAACCTTTAAAAAAAAATCATCAAATTTACAGTAAGTTTTAATTTTGCTTTTTTATAAACGTTTTATGCATTCAGTGCTTGTTGATTTCCCCCAACTATCATTTCAGGGTCATTTCACATGGCAGCCCCGAAACTAGGACAGTGTTCAGTTTAACCCAGAAGTTTTGGCTGAGATTTAGATGTACTGGAAGAAGAGGAATATGAATGAGGATATGAAGCGAATTCTAAAAGCACTTCATAGGCAGAATAAGCACAAAGAAAAATAGAGTCTTACTGATGAAATATCTACAAATAATAAGTAACTCGGCCCCACTTCCTTCTCAAAAACATGTGAAACAGTAGCCTGTACAGAGAGGGCCACACCTTTGACAAAGCCAAGAATGCAATTATCTTATGGGTAGATACTTGACATATGGACATTATCTGCCCTTCTACACAATGGACATTTCTCTTCTTTTCTCTTTTTCTTTTTATGTCTTCATAGAAAAACACATGTCCCCCCCCCCCCCAAAAAAAAAAGAAGAAGAAAAACACATGTCTTAGAAAATCCTATTTAGATATTGGCAATTTATGAATTGTTCATTGCATTTCATAGGTGTGGAAATTTAAAATGCCCACAGAGTTCAAGTGATTTACTAAGTCTAAAAGCTTAGTTAATTGTAGAACCAGGGGAACTGTCTCTGCTTTTATCCCTGTGTGTTGTATATTTCCCCCACATAGCATTTTTGTTGTTATTGTTGTTCAGTCACTAAGTTGCATCCTCTTTTTGTGACCCCATGGACTGCAGCATGCCAGGCTTCCCTGTCCTTCACCATCTCCTGGAGTTTGCTCAAACTCATGTTCATTGAACTGGTGATGCCATCCAACCATCTCATCCTCTGTTGTCCCCTTCTCCCTCTGCCTTCAATCTTTCCCAGCATCAGGGTCTTTTCCAATGAGTTGGTTCTTTGCATCAGGTGGCCAAAGTATTGGAGTTTCAGCATCAGCCCTTCCAATGAATATTCAGGGTTGATTTTATTTAGGATTTACTGAGTCTGATCTCCTTGCTGTCCAAGGGACTCTCAAGAGTCCATACCAGCACCACAATTCAAAAGCATAAATTCGTTTTTAAAAAATTTTTCCTGATTCTTTTCTGTACATTTTCATTCAATTTTCTCTTGACTTTCTCCAGTTCCCCATCTGACACTTCAGCTTTCCACTAGATCTGCTCAGCCTGCTATTGGAAAATAGGACCAAAGGAATGTCTGCCTAGAACTGACTCCTGTGGACACCATTCCAGTTATAGTTACAACGAGTCCCCAGAGACACACAAATCACAGTGAGCTACTTCACAGTAGTTGAGTTTACAAAGCCAGACTGGTGACGGCGCTTTGACTTAGACGGGAAAATGTTATGAGCTGAGTCGTAACACTTGGCCTGTGACTCAGGGTCCTTGTCTATGAAAGTGTTAGTCACTCAGTCATGTCCGACTCTTTGCAACCCCATGGACTGTAGCCCTCCTGCCAGGCTCCTCTTATCATAGAATTCTCCAGGCAAGAATACTGGAGTGGGTGGCCATTCCCTTCTCTGGAGATCTTCTCAACCCAGGGATCGAACCCAGGATTCCTATATTGCAGGCAGATTCTTTAACATCTCAGCCACCAGGGAAGCCCCTTCTCTATGAGAAATGCAACAATTTTTTTGCAGTCGAGGGGCTGAGAGCCCATTCCTCAGAAGTTACTAGGATGACCAGATGGAGACAATTATCTATAGTCAGATTATTATCCTGTTTTTAATTTAGACAAACTTACGGGCTTTCTTTATTTCCCCATTAGGATTTCGACACTAAGTTCACATGAATGCTTGGTAAGGCTAAGAAAACAACCTGAGTTATGGTTCTTACTAAGAAAAGACTAGCAAGAACTTTGCTTTAAAACAAGGTTCTCAAATACTAAGACTAAAGTGAGTAAAATTATCACTTAAAAGCACAGTCACCAAGAAGCAAAATGTAAAAAGCATGACTGGGTTAGGAAATGAGAAAGTCTGAACACAATGATAGTGTGCATGAGGATGTGGACACCCAGAGTTTGTCTCCAGTGGTTTTAAACAGAAAATATATTTAAATGATATTAGGGGACTTCCCTGGCAGTGCAGTGGTTAAGACTTCACTGATCATCAGGGAAATGCAAATCAAAATCACAATGAAATATCACCTCATACCTGTTAGGAGGGCTAGTATTGAAAAGGCCGGAGACAATGTGAGTTGGCAAGGGTGTGGAGAAAAGGGAAACTGCACTGTTACTGGGACTGTAAATTGGGACACCACTATGGAAAACAGTACAAAGATTTCTCAGAGAAATTAAAAATGGAACTACCATATGTTTCAGCACTTCCATCTCTGGATATTTATACAAAAGAAGTGAAATCAGGATCTCAAAGAGTTATCTGCAATTCCTTGTTCATTGCAGGATGCTTCATAATACCCAAAATGTGAAACAATGCAAATGCCCATCAATAAATGAATGAATTTTTAAAAATAAGGTATATACATACAATGGAATATTACTTAATCTTTAAAAAGGAAGGAAATCCTGTCATAGGCAATAGCATGGGTGAATTTGGAGGAAATTATGTTAAATAAAATAAATGAATCACAGAAGGACAAATATTGCATGATTCCATCTATATGAGGTATATAAAATAGGCAAACTTATGGAAGGAAAGCACAAAATTGTGGTTGCCAGGTACTAGGGGTGGATGGGGAATGGCAAATTGCTAATCAATAGGTATGAAATTTCCATTTTGAAAGATGAATAAAAATAGAGAGCTGCTATATAATATTATACTTATATTAATAGATAACTATTTTATTGTACATTTAAATATCTGTCAAGAGGACAGACGTTATGTCAAATGTTCTTACCACAATACATTTTTAAAATTTTATTTAAAAAAAAGAGTATGGATGAAAGTGCAAGATGGTGGAGGAATAGGACGGGGAGACCACTTTCTCCCCTACAAATTCACTGAAAGAACATTTGAACGCTGAGCAAACTCCACAAAACAACTTCTGATCGCTAGCAGAGGACATCAGGTACCCAGAAAAGCAGCCCACTGTCTTCAAAAGGAGGTAGGACAAAATATAAAAGATAAAAAGAGAGACAAAAGAGTTAGGGATGGAGACCCGCCCCATGAAGAGAGTCTTAATAGAGGCAGTTTTTAAACACCAGGAAACCCTCTTACTGGTGGGTCTGGGGGAAGTTTTTGAATCTCAGAGGAGGAAAAATAAATAAAACCCACAGATTACATGCCTAAAAGCAACTACCAGCAGAAAAGTACCCCAGACGCTCACGTCCACCACCAGCAAGTGGGGACTGAATGGAGAGAAGCGGGCGGCATTGCTTAGGGTAAGGACCAGGCCCGAATGCCCTGAGGGCAATTGGAGGGAGCTATCCTGAGATAGCAACTTAAACTGTGGGATAGCAAGAGAGAGAGAGAGAGAAAATTAACCTGCGAAAAGCCCTAACCGAACAACACTGCCGGCCCGCCCGTTTGCAGAACAAAGGAAGGACTGAGAAATTCCATGGTCGATGATGACGTGACCACTGCGCAATCTGGGAACTAGGTGATGGAGCGTGTTCTGAGAACGGACTGAGACCGGGTGAAAAAAAAAAAGGAAGGACTGAGAAATTCCAGAGAATAGCTAGCTGGCTGCGGACAGGTCCATCCCCCGCCAGAGGCAGGAAGAAGCGGGGAGG
This sequence comes from Cervus canadensis, assembly GCF_019320065.1. NCBI lineage: Eukaryota > Metazoa > Chordata > Mammalia > Artiodactyla > Cervidae > Cervus > Cervus canadensis. The sequence continues at coordinate 5,331,022 of NC_057415.1, read as the reverse complement.
GGAAAGGGGCAAACTCGGCCCCAGAGATGGCATCCCCTACCAAACTGCAAACAGGCTTCCAGTTTCTAACCAAAGACTTCCTGAGATTCTGGACAGTTGACATCTGCCAGGAGGGTCGCGGCTAGAGACCAGCTCCCCAGAACAGACACAAGGCGCACCCGACCGGCGGGCGCAGAAACTGAGGCTGGGACCACGGAGGGGGTAAGCCGCACCCCACCCTGGGAGACTGCGCCCGTCAAGCTCCTGGCTGCCTGAGCTGCTCGGCCGGGGAAGGCACAAAATGCAGCCCAACCGAGTCTGCGCTTTTGTGGAGTATCTGAAAACTGGAACCGCAAGCAACTCAGGGCCCGCTCCCTATAGAGCAGCCTGGAGCCTGAGCAGTGTAGATGGGGAAAGCACACATGCTGTGAGCAGGGACAAACCCAGTGTGGCCGGAACACTGCGAGTGCTCCCCACACACGCCAGTGACATTTGTCTGCAGCGCCCCTCCCTCCCTGCAGCAGGACTGAACAAGCGAACCTGAACAAGAGACCACCTCCGCCCGCCTGTGTCAGGGCGGAAATTAGGCACTGAAGAGACCAGCAAACAGAAGCCAAATAAACAAAGGGAACCGCTTCAGAAGTGACAGGTGCAACAGATTAAAATCCCTGTAGTTAACACCGGCTACACCAAAGGGGTCTATAGATATCGAGAAGTGTAAGCTGGAACAAGGAGCTATCTGAAACTGAACAGAACCCACACTACCTACAACAGCTCCAGAGAAATTCCTAGATATATTTTTACTACTATTTTTAAAAAAATATTTTTTTTCTTTTATTTTTTTAAAGCCCTCTATTATTCCTCTATTACTCCTTAATTTTCATTTTCATAACCCATTATAACCTTGCAAAAAAAAAAAAAGACCCTATTTTTAAAGCGAACTTCATATATATTTCTTAAATTTTTTGTGTTTTTGTTTTTAATATTATATTTTCAAGAGTCTAACCTCTACTCAAGATTTTTAATCTTTGTTTTTCAGTATTTGATATCAATTTTGGGCATTTAAGAATCCAACTTTCAGTACCCATTTTTACTCAGGAGTGTGATGATTACTCTCTCCCCCTTTTGACTCTCCTTTTTCTCCCCCAGATCACCCCCTATTTCCTCCCTCCCCCTTCTCTTCTCAATCCAATTCTGTGAATCTCTGTGGGTGTTCTGGGCTACAGAGAACACTTAGGGAACAGAGTACTGCGTAGATCTGTCTCTCCCCGCAAGTCCCCCTTTTCCTCCTCCTGCTCATCTCTATCTCCTTCCTCCCTCTCCTCTTCTTCATGTAACTCTGTGAACCTCTCTGGGTGTCCCTCACTGTGCAGACTCTTTTCACCATTAACCTAGAAGTTTTATTATCAGTGCTGTATAGTTGGAGAAGTCTTGAGGCTACTGGAAGAATAAGACTGAAATCCAGAGGCAAGAGGCTTAAGCCCAAAACCTGAGAACACCAGAGAACTCCTGACTACAGGGAACATTAAGTAATAAGAGACCATCCAAAAGCCTCCATACCTACATTGAAACCAACCACCACCCAAGAGCCAATAAGTTCCAGAGCAAGACATACCACACAAATTCTCCAGCAACGCAGGAACATAGCCCTGAGCGTCAACATACAGGCTGCCCAAAGTCACACCAAACACACAGACCCATCTGAAAACTCACTACTGGACACTCCATTGCACTCCAGAGAGAAGAAATCCAGCTCCATGCACAAGAACACTGATGCAAGCTTCCTCAACCAGGAAACCTGACAAGCCAATTGTCCAACCCCAACCACTGGGAGAAACCTCCACAATAGGAAGGAACCACAGACCACCAGAATACAGAAAGGCCACCCCAAACACAGCAATCTAAACAAGATGAAAAGGCAGAGAAATACCCAGCAGGTAAAGGAACATGGAAAATGCCCACCAAGCCAAACAAAAGAGAAGGAGATAGGGAATCCACCTGAAAAAGAATTTAGAATAATGATAATAAAAATGATCCAAAATCTTGAAAACAAAATGGAGTTACAGATAAATAGCCTGGAGACAAGGATTCAGAAGATGCAAGAAATGTTTAACAAGGATCTAGAAGAAATAAAAAAGAGTCAATTAAAAATGAATAATGCAATAAATTATATCAAAAACTCTCTGGAGGGAACTAACAGTAGAATAACAGAGGCAGAAGATAGGATAAGTGAGGTAGAAGATAAAATGGTGGAAATAAACGAAGCAGAGAGGAAAAAAGAATCAAAAGAAATAAGGACAACCTCAGGGACCTCTAGGACAATGTGAAGCGCCCCAACATTTGAATCATAAGAGTCCAAGAAGAAGAAGACAAAAAGAAAGGCCATGAGAAAATACTCGAGGAGATAATAGCTGAAAACTTCCCTAAAATGGGAAGGAAATAGTCACACAGGTCCAAGAAACCCAGAGAGTCCCAAACAGGATAAACCCAAGGTGAAACACCCCAAGACACATATTAATCAAATTAACAAAGATCAAACACAAAGAACAAATATTAAAAGCAGCAAGGGAGAAACAACAAATAACACACAAAGGGATTCCCATAAGGATAACAGCTGATCTATCAATAGAAACTCTTCAGGCCAGAAGGGAATGGCAGGACATACTTCAAGTAATGAAAGAGAATAACCTACAACCCAGATTACTGTACCCAGCAAGGATCTCATTCAGATATGAAGGAGAATTCAAAAGCTTTACAGACAAGCAAAAGCTGAGAGAATTCAGCACCACCAAACCAGCTCTTCAACAAATGCTAAAGGATCTTCTCTAGACAGGAAACACAGAAAGGTTGTATGAACGTGAACCCAAAACAACAAAGCAAATGGCAACGGGACCATTCTTATCAATAATTACCTTAAACATAAATGGGTTGAATGTCCCAACCAAAAGACAAAGACTGGCTGAATGGATACAAAAGCAAGACCCCTATATATGCTGTCTACAAGAGACCCACCTTAAAGCAAGGGACACATACAGACTGAAAGTGAAGGGCTGGAAAAAAGCATTCCACACAAATGGAGACCAGAAGAAAGCAGGAGTCGCAATACTTATATCACATAAAATAGACTTCAAAATAAAGGCTGTGAAAAGAGACAAAGAAGGACACTACATAATGATCAAAGGATCAATACAAGAAGAAGATATAATAATTATAAATATATATGCACCCAACATAGGAGCACCGCAATATGTAAGGCAAATGCTAACAAGAATGAAGGGGGAAATTAACAATAACACAATAATAGTGGGAGACTTTAATACCCCACTCACACCTATGGACAGATCAACTAAACAGAAAATTAACAAGGAAACACAAACTTTAAATGACACAATGGACCAGCTAGACCTAATTGATATCTATAGGACATTTCACCCCAAAACAATCAACTTCACCTTTTTCTCAAGTGCACACGGAACCTTCTCCAGAATAGATCACATCCTGGGCCATAAATCTAGTCTTGGAAAATTCAAAAAAATTGAAATCATTCCAGTCATCTTTTCTGACCACAATGCAGTAAGATTAGATCTCAATTACAGGAAAAAAATTGTTAAAAATTCAAACATATGGAGGCTAAATAACACGCTTCTGAATAACCAACAAATCATAGAAGAAATCAAAAAAGAAATCAAAATATGTATAGAAATGAATGAAAATGAAAACACAACAACCCAAAACCTATGGGACACTGTAAAAGCAGTGCTAAGGGGAAGGTTCATAGCATTACAGGCTTACATCAAGAAACAAGAAAAAAGCCAAATAAATAACCTAACTCTACACCTAAAGCAATTAGAGAAGGAAGAAATGAAGAACTCCAGGGTTAGCAGAAGGAAAGAAATCTTAAAAATTAGGGCAGAAATAAATGCAAAAGAAACAAAAGAGACCATAGCAAAAATCAACAAAGCTAAAAGTTGGTTTTTTGAAAAGATAAACAAAATTGACAAACTGTTAGCAAGACTCATTAAGAAACAAAGGGAGAAGAACCAAATCAACAAAATTAGAAATGAAAATGGAGAGATCACAACAGACAACACTGAAATACAAAGGATCATAAGAGACTACTACCAGCAGCTCTATGCCAATAAAATAGACAACTTGGATGAAATGGACAAATTCTTAGAAAAGTATAACTTTCCAAAACTGAACCAGGAAGAAACAGAAGATCTTAACAGACCCATCACAAGCAAGGAAATCGAAACTGTAATCAAAAATCTTCCAGCAAACAAAAGCCCAGGACCTGATGGCTTCACAGCTGAATTCTACCAAAAATTTAGAGACGAGCTAACACCTATCTTACTCAAACTCTTCCAGAAAATTGCAGAAGGTAAACTTCCAAACTCATTCTATGAGGCCACCATCACCCTAATTCCAAAACCAGACAAAGCTGCCACAAAAAAAGAAAACTACAGGCCAATATCACTGATGAACATAGATGCAAAAATCCATAACAAAATTCTAGCAAACAGCACCCAACAACATATTAAAAAGATCATACATCATGACCAAGTGGGCTTTATCCCAGGAATGCAAGGATTCTTTAATATCCACAAATCAATCAATGTAATACACCACATTAACAAATTGAAAGATAAAACCATATGATTATCTCAATAGATGCAGAGAAAGCCCTTTACAAAATTCAACACCCATTTATGATAAAAACCCTCCAGAGCAGGAATAGAAGGAACATACCTCAACATAATAAAAGCTGTATATGACAAACCCACAGCAAGCATCACCTTCAATGGTGAAAAATGGAAAGCATTTCCCCTCAAGTCAGGAACAAGACAAGGGTGCCCACTCTCACCACTACTATTCAACATAGTTTTGGCCACAGCAATCAGAGCAGAAAAAGATGTAAAAGGAACCCAGATTGGAAAAGAAGAAGTAAAACTCTCACTGCTTGCAGATGACATGATCCTCTACATAGAAAACCCTAAAGACTCTACCAGAAAATTACAAGAGCTAATCAATGAATATAGGAAAGTTGCAGGATACAAAATTAACACACAGAAATCCCTTGCATTCCTATACACTAACAAGGAGAAAACAGAAAGAGAAATTAAGGAAACAATACCACTCACTATTGCAACAAAAAGAATAAAATACTTAGGAGTATATCTACTTAAAGGAACAAAGGACCTATACATAGAAAACTATAAAACACTGATGAAAGAAATCAAAGAGGACACAAATTGTTGGAGAAATATACCGAGTTCATGGATTGGAAGAATCAATATTGTGAAAATGAGTATACTATGCAAAGCAATCTATAGATTCAATGCAATCCCTATCAAATTACCAATGGTATTCTTCACAGAACTAGAACAAATAATTTCACAATTTGTATGGAAATACAAAAAACCTTGAATAGCCAAAGCAATCATGAGAAAGAAGAGGAATTAACCTGCCTGACTTCAGGCTCTACTACAAAGCCACAGTCATCAAGACAGTATGGTACTGGCACAAAGACAGAAATATAGATCAATGGAACAAAATAGAAAGCCCAGAGATAAATCCACTTACCTATGGACACCTTATCTTTGAGAAAGGAGGCAAGAATATACAATGGAAAAAAGACAACCTCTTTAACAAGTGGTGCTGGGGAAACTGGTCAACCACTTGTAAAAGAATGAAACTAGAACACTTTCTAACACCATACACAAAAATAAACTCAAAATGGATTAAAGATCTAAATGTAAGATCAGAAACTATAAAACCCCCAGAGGAGAACATAGGCAAAACACTCTCCGACATAAACCACAGCAAGATCCTCTATGATCCACCTCCCAGAATATTGGAAATAAAAGCAAAAATAAACAAATGGGACCTAATTAAACTTAAAAGCTTTTGCACAACAAAGGAATCTATAAGCAAGGTGAAAAGACAGCCTTTATAATGGGAGAAAATAATAGCAAATGAAGAAACAGACAAAGGATTAATCTCAAAAATATACAAGCAGCTCCTGCAGCTCAATTCCAGAAAAATAAATGACCCAATCAAAAAATGAGCCAAAGAAGTAAACAGACATTTCTCCAAAGAAGACATACAGATGGCTAACAAACACATGAAAAGATGCTCAACATCACTCAGTATCAGAGAAATGCAAATCAAAACCACAATGAGGTACCATTACATGCCAGTTAGGATGGCTGCTATCCAAAAGTCTACAAGCAATAGATGCTGGAGAGGGTGTGGAGAAAAGGGAACCCTCTTACACTGTTGGTGGGAATGCAAACTAGAACAGCCGCTATGGAGAACAGTGTGGAGATTCCTTAAAAAACTGGAAATAGAAGTGCCATATGACCCAGCAATACTACTCCTGAGCATACACACCGAGGAAACCAGATCTGAAAGAGACACATGCACCCCAATGTTCATCGCAGCACTATTTATAATAGCCAGGACATGGAAGCAACCTAGATGCCCAGCAGACGAATGGATAAGGAAACTATGGTACATATACACCTGGAATATTACTCAGCCATTAAAAAGAATTCATTTGAACCAGTTCTAATGAGATGGATGAAACTGGAGCCCATTATACAGAGTGAAGTAAGCCAGAAAGATAAAGACCAATATAGTATAGTAACGCATATATATGGAATTTAAAAAGATGGTAACGATAACCCTATATGCAAGACAGAAAAAGAGACATAGATATATAGAACAGACTTTTGGACTCTATGGGAGAAGGCGAGGGTGGGATGTTCTGAGAGAACAACATCAAAACATGTATATTATCAAGTGTGAAACAGACCACCAGTCCAGGTTGGATGCATGAGACAAGTGCTCAGGGCTGGTGCACTGGCATGACCCAGAGGGATGGGATGGGGAGGGAGGTGGGAGGGGGGGTTCAGGATGGGGAACACATGTAAATCAATGACTGATTCATGTCAGTGTATGGCAAAAACCACTACAATATTGTAAAGTACTTAGCCTCCAACTAATAAAAATAATTGGGAAAAAAATAAAAAAGAGATGAAAAAGAAAAAAGAAAAAATGAGAAAATAAAATAAAATGGATAACCAAAAAATAAAATAAATAAACAAATAAAGAGTATGGACTTCAACACTATGTGTGATAGAGAAAAGAGCTAAATTTTTTTTTAAGATTTTTTTTCATATGAACTATTTTTAAAAGTCTTTATTGAATTTGTTACAATATTACTTGTCTTATGTTTTAGCTTTTTAGCTATGGGGGATCTGGCATTTTAGCTCCCAGACCAGAGATTGAACCTGCACCTCCTGCATTGCAAGGTGAAATCTTAACCACCGGACGGCCAGGGAAGTCCCAAGAGTTAAATTTTAACAAGAGATGCTTTCATAGTAAATTGCATACCATAATTTTCTCCTGCTTAGGGATTTAGAGGTTTTTAAATCCAGGGCTAATTGTTAAGCAATGTCTAAATTTGTCATTGGCAAAGCAAGGTCTTTTCCTGAAAGCAGTATGTGGCAGTGATGATGAAGAGGAAAGCATGTATCCTAATAATAGAAGCAGTTACTTTATTAATCAGGATGGCCTCTGTGGCAAGTAAGAGGAAATCTAACTTGACAAATTTTATTGGTCATAAACAGAGGTCCCAAGAAAGTGCACGATGACTCAGGCAGTTATTAATCTACCCTTCTATGACAGCATTAAAAGACCAGGTTGTTTTCTTTTCATCTTTCTGCTCTATCTTATCAAGTCTATCATGTCCTGAAAGAACTAGGATACCTTTCTTAGAAGTTCCCTAACATATCTCTAGACTTGTCCCATCAGCAAAAAAAGGTGCCGTGTTTGTTTTGTTTTTAACATTCCTTGGTCCAAAGCCTGCTTCAATGCAGCTACCTCAAAAAGAAGGATAAGAAGACAATAATAAAAAAAAAAAAAAGAGTAAATGATTAAATGGAATTAAACCACTAAGAAAAACACAGTTTTTGTTTTAGGAAACTCTGCATATAAAAATCCTTAATAAATGCTTTTCAAGAGTGATGTCAGCATCATGACAATGTGAGATGTTCCCTTTGTCTATTTCCTTCAATCTACAAACAGTGAAACATCCATAACTCAAAGGTGTCTTTGTCCAGAGCATTCCACATAGCTGTCTTTCTAAAAGGTGGGTGGACTAGAAGACAGAGGAGGCGAAACCAGGGAAATAGCAGATGCAGTGCCTGCCATCCTGGATCCCTCCAGCTGAGCCTACAGCTTCAGAGAACCAGGAAGAATCAGGAGAGGCAGTTCTATACATTACTGGCCTCCTGGCTTCAGGAGATGTTTGTGGCCAAGGGAACCAGATAGCAGTGGGACATGCAATCTCAGCCCTCCAACTGTGGATGCACCTGTAACTCTACCTCCTCCACCTGCAGTAATGGTACCCACACCTCCAAATCAATCAACCACTGCTGGTAAGGAAATGAGATTATCATGATTGATTTAGTGTGACAGAAATTTAATCAGGAGATGGAGTTAGGATTACCATTAATTTTGTTTAAACTTTATATTGGAATATAGTTGATTTACAATGTTGTGTTAATTTTAGGTATACAGTATAAGTGATCTAATTATACACACTGAGATGGTTGGATAGCATCACCGACTCAATTTATATGAGTTTGAGCAATTCTGGAAGATGGTAAAAGACAGGGAAGCCTGGCGTACTACAGTCCATTATGTCGCAAACAGTTGGACACGACTGAATGACTGAACAACAACATATATCTATTCCTTTCTAGGTTCTTTTTCCATAGAGGTTATCACAGAGATTTTTTTTTTTTAATATGAGAAACTGAAAAAAAAAATTGAGTTCTGAAAGGGAAGAAAGTTTTAGTAGGCAGTCTACCAACTCTGTTCCATCCCTAGTCAACTAAGCTAATGGTTACTGTGGGCAATGTGATTGCAGTGTTGACAAACCATTTGATTACTTTTAAAATGCTGGTGATCTGGATGTTTATGCAAGATTTCTCAATTTTTAAATATTGGCATTACATTCAAAACATTTGAAAATACTTTTTTGGCCAAAATCATTCAGGCCAAATAAAATAAATCTGTAGTCCAAAAACATCCTGCAAATCACCAATTTACAAACTCTGGTTTATGTTAGTAATTTATTTCTGGTTTATGTTATTAATTTATTTAACTAAAACTTTTCTACTTAGTAATGTTCACTTTATGCTTGCCAGTAACTGAATTAAACAAATTTCTATAAAAATTTAATTAATAAATTCTTAATCAATTATAGTGAACTTCCAATTACACAGCTAATAAGGACTACTGAAGATAATGTAGGAAAAAGATATATAAACCAGAGAAGATTTATATAATTTTTTTTTGTAACTAAAGGTTCTAATTTGACAGTTTCATGGTTCAAACAGTTAAGATGTTGCTATCTAATGATGACTGTGCAATTTTCTCCTAGTTTCCTGTGATTTCTTATCTTCATTAGAGGGTGAATTAATTCCTAGTGAGTGAGAAAATAAAGGTGCATAAGTCCTTTAACAAATATTAGCCAGCATCATGGTAAAAAAATGGGGTGTGGAAAAGATTAGGAAATTCACCTAATTAGAGATATCAGAGAATCATAGCTCATTCTTTAGAATCATCCTCTTTCCTGTAAGTATGGAGAGGAGAAAATTTTAATTCATACAAAGATTATTAAGAGTATGTCTCTCTTGAAATGTTGTGTCATTAAAGTATAATCAAGAAATAGTAGCCTTGCTGGGTATAGATGGCAAAAAATAGTGTGGAAGTAAGTACATTTCTCTTCCATCCAGATTGTCCAGTCTTCCAAGCTGATCATTTACCCGGCAACACTTGCTTAGGTGTTACTTCAGATTTTTGGATTGGAGTCCTAAAGAAAGAGAAAACTCTTAAATAATGAATTTTTCCTAAAAATGTAGATATTCTATAACCTTTAACTATTAGGAAGTTAAAATGAATTATTTGTAGTCACACATCGTTTTCTATAGATTCTGTGATACTTCACAATGAAGGAGTGGAAACATGGGAGGGTAGAGAAAGAAAAAGAGAAAAACATCACACTGGGATCCAACTATCCATATGGGTACTTATAGGAAAGAAGGTGGGGATCAGGAGAACAGTGATGTCATGCTGAGTGTTTTTCTGTGGGAAATTTTCTCCATCTCATGATCCCTGGGTAATATTTCTGAGAAAACAAAGAATATTGGGGTCATCACTTTCTAGTAAAGACCCTTACATCTTCTTTCTCTTGGTTATTGTCCAAACTAGAGGGTGGACAGATGCTAAAGCCTATTGCACAGTTATAGAGATACTGTCCTCATTGAACATCCTCTTGGAAGACATGGTTAGAATTTCTGTCCTTGATTGCTACAAGATTGTAAAGTTTGACTATGTGTCACTAATCTTAGGTTTAGACACTGGATTATCCTTGAAAACAGTAGAAGAAAGTCTTATGTTTCTATGCTATAATAGAAACAAAAATAACGGTCGGCATTAAAAATGCTATTCAATTCTCGTCTTTACTCATTTCCTTATTTTAGTCTTTCCTTACCTCCTTGTCACTTACTTTTTAAAAAAAATTTTTTTTTTTTTTATGTGGACCATTTTTAGAGACTACTGAATTTGTTACAATATTGCTTCTTTTTTTTGTTTGTTTGTTTTGTTTTTATGTTTTGTTTCTTTGGTCATGAGGCATGTGGGATCCTAGGACCCCAATCAGGGACTGAACCTGTACCCCTACATTGGAAGGTGAAGTCCCAACCCCTGGACCACTAGGGAAGTCTCGGCCACTTATTTTAATTTCTACCTGACTCTCAGGGTCCAGTACAGATTCCAACCACTTAGCGGATTTTCCTCTTACTGCACCATTTGTACCCCATTCCTTATCCCTTCACCATACTTTTCTCTGTAGTATCATCTACTTTGGCACCCATCACATATGAGGAGCTAGGTGTTCCAGGGGCTTCCCTAGTGGCTCAGACGGTAAAGAATCCGCCTGCAATGTGGGAGACCTGGGTTCAGTCTTTGAGTTAGGAAGATCCCTTGGAGGAGGGCATGGTAACCCAGCTCACTATTCTTGCCTGGAGAATCCCCATGGACAGAGGGTCACAAACAGTCAGACATGACTGAGCAACGAAGCACACACAACACAGGTGTTCCATGTGCATACGACTTGCTTTCCCAGCAAAAAATGTAAAAATCATTGAAAAAATGACCTTAAATTTTCGTTCCTTCTCATTTACTCACAATAGAGTCCCAAGTAGGAGGCAAGATTCTCAGCACCCAGTTGAGTGAATGACTCTACCTCTTCATGGGTGTTGGTTTTTATTCTGGATTTGTCTTTATGGACTCTTTTTCATACACTTCCTCCTCTAGAAAACTGTGACTAGTAGAAGCCTTATTCTATCTAGAATAAGGAAGCAAAATCTAATTTATAACACAGTTTTATGCCCTCCAAACTATGCATCTAGAGACTATCCTTTGAAGGAGACAATTCATCTTCTACAGCAGAATTATGTATCCCTTTTTAACAATTACACAACAGAACTATTTTTAACAGTCAAAAATAAAGCCATACTAATTTATAGATAGTGAGGAGGCCTTGATTTCTCCAATATTCCTTTGGGCTACCATCTCTCAAGTTAGCTTGCTGCTGCTGCTGCTGCTAAGTCGCTTCAGTTGTGTCAGACTCTGTGCGACCCCATAGACGGCAGCCCACTAGGCTCCCCTGTCCCTGGGATTCTCCAGGCAAGAACACTGGTGTGGGTTTAGAGTATCCTAAAATGGAACCCAGAGTTTGGAAGACATCATTCACATTGGGCACAACAGTTCTTTCAAACATTGCCAGTGACCATCTGATACTTACAAGAAAAGAGAATGATACAGATGTAGAAATCAGTGGTGGAGGAAAACTTGGATTTGTAGGTAGCTAGCAAGAAGGTAGGAGAAGGCAATGGCACCCCACTCCAGTACTCTTGCCTGGAAAATCCCATGGACAGAGGAGCCTGGTAGGCTACAGTCCATGGGGTCGCTAAGAGTTGGATACGACTGAGCGACTTCATTTTCACTTTTCACTTTCATGCATTGGAGAAGGAAATGGCAACCCACTCCAGTGTTCTTGCCTGGAGAATCCCAGGGACAGGGGAGCCTGGTGGGCTTCTGTCTATGGGGTTGCAGAGAGTCAAACACAACTGAAGTGACTTAGCAGCAGCAGCAAGAAGGTTAAAAAAAAAAAAATTAATTAAAAAATGGGGCCTTGAAAATAAGTGTGCTTAAAAGAAAGGCTTATGTAGCTCAGCTGGTAAAGAATCCACCTACAATGTGGGAGACCTTGGTTTGATCCCTGGATTGGAAAGATCCCCTGGGGAAGGGAAAGGCTACCCACTCCAGTGTTCTTGCCTGGAGAATTCCAGGGACTGTACAGTCCATGGGGTCACAAAGAGTCGGACACAACTGAGCGACTTTCACTAAATCATTTTCAGATATGGAAAACTAGGAATAATCTAAACCTGTATATTTACATATGGGCTTCCCAAGTCTTCTCAGGTGGTGCTAAGGGTAAAGAATTTGCCTGCCAGTGCAGGAGATGCAAGAGATGCAGGTTCAGTCCCTCAGTTGGGAAGATCCCCTGGAGGAGGGCATGGCAACCCCTTACAGTATTCTTGCCTGGAGAATCCCATGGACAGAAGAGCCAAACAGGCTAAGGTCCATGGAGTCGCAAAGAGTCAGACATGACAAAAGTGACTTAGCATGCATGCACATATGTTTCCTGCTTTCATTTAGATGTGGACATACAGTTCAGAAATAAACTCAATGCCTACAGACATAGAAAGTTATGTTCATCATATGTCCATAAAATAGTTATATGAAACTTTGAAAATTGTAAAGCACTATAGAATTTAAAGAATCTTTCATTTGATAAAAATATATAAATTTTTAAAAATGAAATAATAAGTTTCCCAATTTCAGCTTCCAAATAAGCATCTTTTCTGATAATGTGAGCTCAGAACTAAGCTGGCACCAAGAGACTAGAGGAACAATCATAGTGACCCAGTCTCTGCACTCTGCTGGGTACAGAGCTATCAGAGATGGTTATGTTTCCATCAAAAACATTGTAATCAATGTCATTATCCTTAAGCAATTGCTATCTAAGTTTCTAAACTTGCAGGACACAACTAGGGCATTAAGGATTATACATATTACATGTATTGTCATACAAGTGTACAAGTTGTTGCTGTTATAGTCATTAAGTCATGTCTGACTCTTTGAACTGTTGCCTGCCAGACTCTTTTTTGTCCATGGGACTCTCCAGGCAAGAATACTGGAGTGGGCTGCCATGCCCTCTTCCAGGGGATCTTCCTCACCCAGGGATCGAAACCTCGTCTGGTGTCTCCCGCATTGGCAGGCAGATTCTTTACCACTAGCACCACATGGGAAGCCACAAGTATACAAATTATTGTCATTATCAGGATATTGCAAAAGGAATAAGGAATCGACCTAGAATCACACAGAGAGAGACAAAGAGAGGGAGAGGAAGCTGGCATCTGCCTTTCTTTTTTTCCCTTATTCTCTTTGCCTTTTGTAAACCACAGCAAAGTGGCCTCTACATTTTAGAGAGATTCTTTTGCATTTAACAAAAGGCAAAGGCGAACTTTCTGAAAGTGTAGTTACAAAGTCTGTGGTCCTTGCTACATACTAGTACTACACACTAGTGAGATAGATTTGTAAAACATTGCTGACTAGAAATGACAATTAAAGAGAGAGAGAGGATCATAAGCTGGGTTCCCCAGCAAACACACTACAGACTATGGTTCACCTCTTGGGATTGAACAGTCTTCGCCATCTGTGGTTTCCTCTTCTGACTGTGTGGGCCGGCATCAGTGGTAGACAGTGGCCTGTATGTGAAAGCATAGCATTTACAGTGACTTAGCAGTGTCTTTACCACAAGAGGGAGATTTGAGAGAAGTCTGCTCGTTTCCTTTGCCCTTTTGTGTCCTTCTTGGTAAGTGACGGGCTTTTCATCTGCTCCCTAGGAGATCCTCTGGATTTCCCGTTTATGTAATTCATAATCATCACCACTGATTTTCTTTTTGATTCTCTACCGAGCCATGATATCTAGTAATGATGGTCTTGAGTCCAACTTTTATCTAAATTATGCCTTTTAAATAAATAGAGATTTATTTTATTCATTCAATATTTATCAGAAGCCCATTCTGAGTGAATAAGTCAGTCTTTTGAAAATGCTAGAAAGATACTGCAGTGTCAAGATTATGTTTGAAAGACTGACTGATGTAGGTGCAAATCTAGATTCCATTACTTAGGTTGTAAGACTTTAAACATAATTGCTTACCTCCCTGAGTTTCTGTTTCCACATCAGTAAAAATGTGAAGTCACTAACTTTGCAGGGTTACTGTGAGGATAAATATATAATACCTTTTCATCTATAAAGTGGAAATACTAACAAGTAAACCTTATTTCCTTGTGAAGATTAAATGTTCTTATGAAGATTAAATGACATAATATATGCAAAAGGGCTAAGCAAGGTGCTTGCCATAAAGCTGTCATCAATACATTTTAAAGACTGTATTTGTCTAATGAGTGTTAAAGTCTTTAATAATGAGAGTTCTTCTTATTATGAATTATAAACAGAGATGAACAGAAGAAAAAAAGCAGGTTTTCCTGTGAAAAATGTCCCAGTAAACAGAATACCAAGCATCTGGGCTGAGAATAATGTATCTGTACTTATTTCTGAGTATTTGAAGCAAACTAAAATGAAATGAAATTTGATAATTTGGGTCCTTACATTTACAGTGAATTAGCTGTCCCCAAAGCAGGGCCTACCTCTGGGTTAACTTCTGCTTTTCTCTGGAGCTTCGGCATCGGATTACCATAGCAACCACCACAAATATGACGGTCCCAGGGAAGAGCACCCCAACCACAATGGAGAAGTCTGCAGCAAGGAGAACAAGGGCCTCATGAAAATACGATCAATTCACAAACACACATCACACTGGTCCTGATTTCTTTATCACAAACATCATCGATCCTTTTTCCAAAGAACATGCATTCCCTGGAAAATCTCTCATAGCCAGTAAAATGAAAATGTATCTTAATAATGATTATCATAATGTTATTTACATGAAAGGGGCTAAAGAAGATATCTATGCAGAACATTTTACATGAGATTGGTAAAGCATCAAAATAACTGAGAATTCTTAGAAGGAATAAATTGAAAACAAAAGGCTGGAAGATCAGAAAGTATATGAAGTAAGGGGGATGGCAGAAGAGGAGAGAAACATTTTTGAAAATTCAGCCTTGGAATAAAGCAAGTAAAAGTAACCTGAAGTCTTGAATTCCTATTCCTCTCAGGAGCAAATAAGAAGCTGAGACATAAAAAAGAGAAAGATGGATAATTGATAACTGATAGATAGATGGGACATAAGTGAGTGTTCTTCTGATGTTTGCTCTATATTAGAATTATATTTGGTGGGTTATAAGATGTTTTCTATTTTATATACAGCCTAGTTAATGAATGCAACTTTAATCTTTTGTTATTTCATATATTAATTTCTCATGATAATCTGAAACCACAAAGACCAGGGGGTACAAGTTTGAAGAACAATGCCAACAGCTACTGACTGCTCTCTTATTACAGAGATCACTAAACCAATAATAAGAATGCTTTTTTTTTTTTTTTGCATAAATGCAAGAAAAGCTCACAAATGTGAACACACATGGATGCAGAAAGGTAGAGACCTCAGAAGTAGGATTCGAGGCAAGATAATAATTGTTCAAATACTGAATAGTCTCTACCCTCCATAAAAATTTTTATCCAAAAAACCAAAGGAAATACAATTCCAAGGCATTTGTGTTAGAAATAGTATAGATATGTTCAGAACTTTTTTTTAATGTACTTGCACTAAGAACAACATTGTAGCTAATTTCAAAAGAGTGACATGGTCCAGAGGAAATAAAGACGAACTCATAAAGACACCCATAATTTGAAAGGTCGTGATCTAGGGATAAAGCTGGGGCATAACAGATGGAGAGTATTATAACAGGAAGGAGCTTTATAGTTGAAGATGGCAGTGTCTGAACAGAAAACACAGCCTTTTCTATTTCTGGAAACGTAGGTCTAGGAAATTGGAACCAGCTCTCTCACTAAAAACGGCAAATTGAACTAAAAAAAAAAAAAAGCTTCCTAAAAACACAGAAGTGCTAAAGAATAGGGGGAAATTACTCTGGAGTGAGAGAAAATTAGTTTGGAGTGAGACAGCAGGAACCCAGAAAGACAGAAAGGAAAATGATTCTGGATGGAAGCCCAGAAATGCACAAAAGAATGAAGAGCAAATAAACCAAGACTGAACCTTAATGTAACTGTAGACTTTGGGTGATAATCGTGCCTCCATGTAGGTTCCTTAACTGTAACAAACATCCCACTCTGGTGGGGGATGTTAGTGGTGAGGATGACTGTGCACATGTAGGGCAGGATATATGGGAAACCTTTGTACTTTCTACTCAGTTTTCCTGTGGAGTTACAAACTGCTCTAAAAAGTAAAGTATATATTAAAAATAATAAAGTGGAAATTTTTATGATGGCCACTAAAAGAATACAAAATAAATGCAATGCATAATCTCCAAATTAATAAAAAGAAAACTGGAGTGATTAAAATCCTTATGATGCCCATAAGATAAGAAAGAAGAGAAAAAGGAAGAGACCAGATAGGAAGAATACACCCAAGTATATCAGTAATTACATTTAATTTGAATGGATCACGTTTTAAAAAAAAAATTATTATCAATCTAAAATTTTTAAACATATTTGTATTTTTAAAATGAGAGGCAGATGTAAAACATGAGGTTTCAGAAAGATGAAAATAAAAGTAAGAAAAAAGTTAAAGCAAAACAATATAGACCAAAATAAATATGATACAGCTCTATTTTTCTCCAGGATCTGTAGACTTTAAAAGGCAAGAAAACTAAAGATACACACAAGCATTTCATAATGACAAGAGTGTTAATACACTGGGAAGACATACAATTCTAAGTTTTTTTGAAGAGGATATCAAGGTCTCAAAATATATAGGCATTTATAGACCCAGAATTTTCTTGGGCTGCAAAATCACTGCAGATGGTGACTGCAGCCATGAAATTAAAAGATGCTTGCTCTTTGGAAGAAAAGCTGTGACAAACCTAGACAGCATATTAAAAAGCAGAGACATTACTTTACTGACAAAGGTCTGTCTAGTCAAAGTTATGATTGTTCCAGTAGTCATGTATGAATGTGTGAGTTGGACCATAAAGAAAGTGGAGTGCTGAAGAATTAATGCTTTTGAACTGTGATGCTGGAGAAGACTCTTGAGAGTCCTGAGAGTCCCTTGGACTGCAAGGAGATCCAATCAGTCAATCCTAAAGCAAATGAGTCCTGAATATTCATTGGAAGGACTGAAGCTGAAGCTGAAGCTCCAACACTTTGGTCAACTGATGCAAAGGGCTGACTCATTGGAAAAGATCCTGATGCTGGGAAAGATTGAAGGCAGGAAAAGGGGATGACAGAGGGTGAGATGGTCGAATGGCATCACCAACTCGATGGACATGAGTTTGAGCAAGCTCTGGGAGTTGGTGATAAACAGAGAAGCCTTCAGTCCATGGGGTCTCAAAAAGTCAGACATGACTGAGTGACTGGACTGAACTGAAATGAACTGAATAGAACCAGAAGTGATAGCCAAGTTCATGATTATAGTGGGGATTTTAATACTTGTGGCTCTGTAACTGATACAACAAACAAACAAGATATCAATAAGGATTAATATATTACACACAACTAACAAACATGGATTAAAAAACATGGAAAACACTGCACATAACTGCATAATACATATTTTTTTGTGCACAGACAGAACACCTACAATATGGGCATAGGCTGAGTCATAGAAAGTGTCAATAAATTTCAACACATTCCCAATACTGTAGATCTTCTGATCCCTATGGAATTATGCTGCATATAATGTTAACAATAGCTAGATAATCTGTATATGCATATACATTAAGAAATATACATGTAAACATTTCAAGGGCCAAAGAATAAAGCAAATGGAAAATTGAAAATGATTTGAATCAAATGATTATGAAAATATCAGTTGCCATATGGGCTACAAACTGAAAAGTAATGAGGCAAAGATTTCTTTCAAGAATTTTTTTTTAAGATGAAATAAGCTTAAGGAAAGGGGATTGTATAAAGCAGAAATTGAAATAGCAAAAAAAAAAAAAGTTTGAAAAAGAAAAAACAAACCATAAAGAATAATTAAAGTTTTAAAATTTTGTTAGGATAACACAAAAAAAGATAAAAATCATGCTACAGATCCTATAGATATTGCAAAGATAAGTAAGTATTATGAGGAATTTTAATTTTTTTCCCATTTATTTTTATTAGTTGGAGGCTTATTACTTTACAATATTGTAGTGGTGTTTGTCATACATTGACATGAATCAGCCATGGATTTACATGTATTCCCCATCCCAATCCCCGCTCCCACCTCCCTCTCCAGCCAATCTCTCTGGGTCTTCCCAGTGCACCAGACCCGAGCACTTGTCTCATGCATCCAACCTGGGCTGGTGATCTGTTTCACCCTTGATAATACATGTTTTGATGCTGTTCTCTCTGAACATCCCACCCTCGCCTTCTCCCACAGAGTCCAAAAGTCTGTTCTGTACATCTGTGTCTCTTTTTCTGTTTTGCATATAGGGTTATTGTTACCATCTTTTTAAATTCCATATGTATGCATTAGTATACTGTATTGGTGTTTATCTTTCTGGCTTACTTCACTCTGTATAATGGGCTCCAGTTTCATCCATCTCATTAGAACTGATTTAAATGAATTCTTTTTAATGGCTGAGTAATATTCGATTGTGTATATGTACCACAGCTTCCTTATCCATTCGTCTGCTAATGGGCATCTAGGTTGCTTCCATGTCCTGGCTATTATAAACAGTGCTGTGATGAACATTGGGGTACACGTGTCTCTTTCAGATCTGGTTTTCCTCAGTGTGTATGCCCAGGAGTGGGATTGCTGGGTCATATGGCACTTCTATTTCCAGTTTTTTAAGGAATCTCCACACTGTTCTCCATAGTGGCTGTACTAGTTTGCATTCCCACCAACAGTGTAAGAGGGTTCCCTTTTCTCCACACCCTCTCCAGCATTTATTGCTTGTGGACTTTTGGATGGCAGCCATCCTGACTGGCGTGTAATGGTACCTCATTGAGGTTTTGATTTGCATTTCTCTGATAATGAGTGATGTTGAGCATCTTTTCATGTGTTTGTTAGCCATCTGTATGTCTTCTTTGGAGAAATGTCTGTTTACTTCTTTGGCTCATTTTTTGATTGAGTCATTTATTTTTCTGGAATTGAGCTGTAGGAGTTGCTTGTATATTTTTGAGATTAAACCTTTGTTATGAGGAATTTTAAACTAAAACATTGAAGTTCAACTGAATGAGGAAAATGTCTAGTAAAATATAATAAAACTTGTATAAGAAGATATAAAAAACCTGAAGGTTCTTATAACTACTAAAGATGGATCTTTAATTAAAATATTGTGCAGAACTATACAGGCCCACTTGGCTTACTGACAAGTTCTAACCAGATGTTTAAGGAGAGTCTTCCATTCTTATACAGATTCTTCCAGGGAATTTAAGTAAATGAAAACACTCCACTTTGTTTAACATGACTAGCATAATCTTGTACTCAGATTTAGCAAGGATGCTATGAGAAAATTATAGGCATCACCCATGAACACAGAGTAATGGCAAACATCACCCATCAGTATCTATAAGAGCTATTAAATATTTCCATGTTGGGTTTATGCAAGGAATGCAAAATTAGATAAATGTTCAAATATCAATCAGTTTATTTAGCAATACCAACAGAGTAGAGTTAAAAATCTTAACCAGTAAATAAAAATTATTTGACACAATTCTTCAGTTCAGTTCTGTTCAGTTGCTCATTCATGTCCAACTCTTTGTAGCCCCATGAACCGCAGCACACCAGGCCTCCCTGTCCATCACCAACTCCTGGAGTCCACCCAAACCCATGTCCATCAAGTCGGTGATGCCATCCAGCCATCTCATCCTCTGTCGTCCCCTTCTCCTCCTGCCCTCAATCTTTCCCAGCATCAGGGTCTTTTCAAATGAGTCAGCTCTTCACATCAGGTGGCCAAAGTATTGGAGTTTCAGCTTCAACATCAGTTCTTCCAATGAACACCCAGCACTGATCTCCTTTAGGATGGACTGGTTGGATTTCCTTTCGGTCCAAGGGACTCAAGAGTCTTCTATTAAACTAGGAATAGAAGTGAATTTTCTTAGATGAAGAGGATCTAATATGAAAGAATAACTTTAGATAACAGGGCAAAATACTGAAAGTCTTTCCTAAGATTGGGAAAGAAATAAAGAGGCTTGCTGTCTCTTGCTACTTCTGTTCAACATTGCACAAGGAAAAAAAGTACAAGAAATTAAAATTGTGAATATTAGAGAGGAAGTAGCAAAACTGTCATTTTTCTCAAAGAGTATGATTGAATATGTAGAAAATGTAAAAGAATTTATAAGTTACTAAAATTATTGACAGGTTAGCAGAGGTGCTTCATATAAAAATAAATATATAAAAATTAGTTGAAGTTCTATATTCTAGTCATAGTTAAAATATTTTTTAAAAAAATACCATTCAAAATATACAATATAAATTAATTTCTTATAAATCCAGTTAAACAATATATATTGTATATAAAAATTCTATAGTGAAAATCATTGAATATTATTTGGCAAAATTAAAAAATGCTAAGTAAATGGATACTTATTTCATGTAATGGGTTTGGAATTCAATATTTTATATATGCTCATTCTTCCCCAAGTGAATCTATAGATACAGTTTGGACTAACTTTAAATTCCAACAGGAATTGTGTGTGTAACTTGAGAGGTAAAATATATGTGGAAGTACAAAAGCTAATAGCCAACACATTCTTGAAGAACAAAATTAAAGGACTGCCTCTAAGATAACAAACTTATCTTAAAGATACAATAATAAAAGGATATTATATTGGCGTGTGTGTGGTCAGTCATGTCAGACTCTTTGTGACCCCATGGACTGTAGCCTGCCAGGCTCCTCTGTCCATGGGATCCTCCAGGCAAGAATACTGGAGTGAGTTGTCATTTCCTCCTCCAGAGGATCTTCCCAATCCAGGGACACACATCTCCTGCAATGGCAGGAGGATTCTTTATCACTGAGTCACCTAGGAAGGCCTTATACTGGCATATGGATAGTCAAATAGAACCCCCAGAAAAGTAGAAATATCCCAGAAAGACACACATGCAGACACACATGCTTTATTAGAAAACTGGCCATATCAATGTATGACAAAATCCACTGAAATGTTGTGAAGTAATTAGCCTCCAACTAATAAAATAATAATAATAATAATAATAAAATAAATAAATTAATTAAAAAAAAAAGAAAGAAAGAAAATTGGCACTATAAAGCATTAAGGAAGGATGATCTATTACATGGGTTTCCCAGGTGGTGCTAGTGGTAAGGAACCCACTTGCCAGTTCAGGAGACACAAGAGACAAGGGATTGATCCCTGGGCCAGGAAGATCCTCTGGAGAAGGGCATGGCAACCCACTCCAGTATTCTTGCCTGGAGAATCTCATGGACAGAGGAGCCTGGTGGATTACAATCCATGGGGTCACAAAGAGTTGGATACTACTGAAATGATTTAGCATAGCACAGATCTATTACATAAATGATGGTGTGACAATTGAATACCTATCTGGGATAAAAGTGAAATTGAATACTTGCATCATACACAGAATAATTCTAGATACATTACAGATTTAAATTTGAAAAAGCAATACAATAATCCTTTTCAGAAGATCATATACGGATATACATTCATAACTTCAGGATAGAAACAAATTCCTTAAAAAGGACACAAAAAGGAAAAAAAAAACTAATCATCAAGGAAATGATAAACAAATTGACTACATTACAATTAAAAGCTTCTTTAATCACATGACATCACAAAGAGAGTGAGAAAACACAGAATGAAGGGAGTTATTTGTAGCACATATAACTGAAAAATAGCTTATATCAAGCATATTAAAACTTAAACAAGTTAACAGGGGGTCGGGGAGACACCCAATAGAAAAATACACAAAATGGCATGAACAAATATTTCATAAAAGAGAAAATACCAATGGCCAAAAAAAAAATTAAGAAAAGATTCTATCATTATTACTAGCTATAAAAAGAATTTAAACAAAAATTTCAATGTGTTATCACTACTGACCCACACGAGTTGCTAAAATATAACAATTCTATTTATGCCAAATGGCTTAAAGGTTGTAAAGCACTAGGAAGGGGTTCTGAGGAAGAGCAGCTGTTTCTAAAAGTAAATTATAATGAAGAGCTCTGTCCTCAGGGCAAGATATTCATCACCATGGCAACTGGAGGTGAGGCTCTCTACTCTGGCTATTTCCACATTGAATATCTGAGGTCTATAGGGAGATCTGCCTACTGATGGAGCTCTCAGCCAGATCTCCCATCAGGAGAGGTAAGGTCCAACAAGCATGAACACATGCCAAGAAACCCCTGTAAGCTAATTCAAGTCAACCTAATCCCACATTCAATGAAGGATCATATATCCTGAAGTAAAAATAGAAAAATGAAATATAAGAGAGGGTGAAAAAAAAAAAAACCTCAAAAGAAATAGAGGTAATCTGGAGAAGAGACTGAACCTGCAAAAATAATAAGTCATATTCTTAGAAAGTTTTATGAGGATATTATACCTAGTATACATTCAGTCAAGGCTGTTATGAAAACGGGACAATTGTAAAGCAAGAAAACTCAGAAAATTAAAATGAAATGACAAATATAAAATTTCAAGAATTTTGGTAAAATATAAAAACATAAGAAGGTGAGAAATATGATTTAAAAGTTGTTGGAGAGACTTTGGAGTTAATATCATGGATTCATTACCTACAGAACAGGAATTCCAAGGAGAGAGAGAAAAAGGCATGGAATCTTACATAATAGGAAATAAACGCCTGGAAGAGGTGAGCAGTTTTCTCTGGTTAGACATGTATAGTTTACGTACTGAAGACCGTGGAAGAACGAGAGCAGTCAGGAGGGGCCCATCCTTCTTTACACTGACACTGAAGCTCATGGTCACACACCTAGAGAAGCAATGGTTCTGTTAGTTTTCTCATTGGACTGACGCGCAACACACGGGCTTATTCGTCCATAATTAAGTACATTTCAGAAAAAAAAAAAAGAATAGCCCCCTCCTCTGCAGCCTTTCAACTACCTACATATTTTAAGCATCAATAATAGGAATTTCATAATGCCATCTGCAGCAACATGGATGAACTTAGAGAAACATCATCCTGAGTGAAGTAAGTCAGGCAGAGAAGGAGAAATATCATATGACATACTTATATGTGGAATCTAAAAGAATTGATACAAATGAACTTACAAAACAGAAAGAGACTCACAGGCTTAGAGAATGAAATTATGGTTCTTGGGGGGACTGGATAGTTAGGGAGTTTGGGATGGACATGTATACATTGCTATATTTAAAATGGATAACCAACAAAGACCTACCTACAGCATAGGAAACTCTGCTCAGTGTTATGTGGCAGGCTGGATGGGAGGAGAGTTTGGGGAGAATGGATACGTGTGTGTGTGTGTGTGTGTGACCGAGTCCCTTTGATATTTGCCTGAAACTATCAGAACATCATTTGTTAATTGGCTATATGCTAATATAAAATAAAAAGTTAAAAAACAAAACAAAAAACAGGAATTTTAGTACCAGGTTCTTTGAAGGAAGTTTTCATTGAATCAAAGTACCGAAGAGTTAGATAAACTTAGTTGTTTGAATCATTCAACACTGAAATATCACATTAATATCACCCAAACTGTTTGACCTAAAATGACATAAGATTTGGTACGCTTTGGGAAACACTGTCAAGACTTACAGCATGTCCTTTGCACTTAGAGGAGCAATTTGCTGATTTGTAAGTTCTTTCCAGGTCCACACATTCTGCGTTAATGCAAACCTGAAAGTGATGTGAAAAACACAAAGCCGACATGAATGTCCAAAGATATCACTTATGCACACTGATGACTCTTCAGGAGTTAATCTTCTATTTTTAGCTACTATTAATGCTATCAAGAGCTTCCCAGGTGGCTCAGTGGATAAAGAATCTGCCTGCAATGCAGGAGATGCAGGAGACGTGGGTTCAGTCCTGGATCTGGAAGATCCCCTGGAGGGGGAAATGGCAACCCACTCCAGTATTTTTGCCTGGGAAATCCCATGGACAGAGGAGCCTGGTGGGTTACAGTCCACAAGGTCACAAAGAATCGGAAAAGACTGAAGCGACTAAGCATACATGCACATATTGTTATCAAACTTGCTTTTTATTCGAGAAATCACAGCATCCCTTTGAAAATAGGAAGATGGAATCTAGGTAATTTTTGTAATAAAATATTTAGGAAGTCCTCTCTAAAGAAAATTTTCTTACTTCATTCCCTCATGGATTATTCTCTTAATCCACCTCTTTAGTCCAGCTCTACAGACTGATAGTTAGCACTGAGCTAAGCATTGCACATGATACAAGGTACTCATTCCAAGCAAAAATACTATGGAAAACAAGTTAATATCATATCATCTCTAAGATTAAAATAAAATTTTGTGTAAAAATAAGTAGTATTGCTATGATTATACTTATTATTATCAGTGGCTATCATTTGCTGAGAACCTACCAATTTAGGGGCAATAAAACTTGCCCGAATTTAACATCCTTGTGCTAAGCACATATTAGTTACTTATTAAATAACACTGAAGGGAACAACACAGTCATGTACACATGAATGGCGTAAACATTACTTTGAAAATTGTGCTCCATGAAACACAGAGAGGCCCGAGAAGAAAATAAACAAAACAAAAACCAAACGGAAAGAACGTTCTGAGTAAAAGCCGCAATTTCAACTCACCTTCTTATCTCCACATTTGGTTCCATTGATTACCATGCCAATTTCTTCACTGCTGTCTTCAGGATCAAATAGTCTACATGTCAGGGTTGTGACTATACGTCCCTTCCAGGGCAGATAATCTGAGCCACCATTACAGAACAACTTCCCACACATGGCATCTCTGAGGAAAAGCCAAAATTTGCTGCTGTTGAAGCACCAGGATCCAAACTGCCGTTTTATGCAAACGTAAATCGCCTCCTGGACTATCAATATTTAACTAATGGCATTTTTCCCTAAGGCAGAGACTCCTAGTTCTCCTTTGTACCAATTTCCCCCTTATTCTTAAGTAACAGAACCACCACATTCAATGGTTTCCAAGGCCCGGTGTTGCTAAAAAAACAAACGACAAGAACAAAAAACCCCTTGTCTCCCAGATTCCCTAATTTTGGCCAGTTACCTAAATTCTGGCCAGTGGGAAGGATGCAGAACCTTAACTTCAGATTCTTGAAAGTGGCCTTATGTGAGGGTATGTGTTGTTGTTGATGTTCAGTCACGAAGTTGTGTCTGACTCTTTGGGACCCCATGGACTGCAGCACGCTAGGCTCCCTTGTCCTGCACTATCTCCCATAGTTTGCTCAAATCCGTGTCCACTGAGTAGGTGATGCGGTTCGACCATCTCACCCTCTGCTGCCCCTTTCCCTTTTCCCTTCCATCTTTCCCAGCATCAGGGTCTTTTCCAGTGAGTCAGTTCTTTGCATCAGGTGACCAAAGTATTGGAGCTTCAGCTTCAACAATCAGTTCTTAACATCAAGGAGGGCACCTAGGAAGTCAGTTTCTGTCTTGTTTCAGCTAAGGTTATTTATTGCATGAATTGCAGCAGAATAATTCTCCTGACTATAGCTGTATCAGTATAAGGCTGAGCCTTGGATGACACTCCAAGGCATCATGTGAGTTCCTGAAAGAACCCTGCAAATTCAGATGAAACTGCTAGGGGCTCACTAAAGCCTTACATTCACTAGCAAGGGGAAGAAAGTCAACGCCAACAAAATTGGAATCAATAGCTTTTATGCAAAATTTAGAGGAAAGTTGTGAAAAAAGTCTTCTGAGAGTGTTAGAATCAGATTCTTCTGATTACTCTGGTGGCTTTTAGAAAAAAATACCACTGAGGAGCAGAGAAAGGCATGCATTCTTTCCAGACTTGAGAAGGTGTTTTTCTTGAATAATTTAGGTAGAGCTTTAACAGGAAGGCTCTAAAAAGGTGAAAGTTGCTCAGTCATATCTGACTCTGCAACCCCATGGACTGTAGCCTACCAGGTTTCTCTATCTGTGGAATCCTCCAGGCAAGAATACTGGAGTGGGTTGCCATTTCCTTCTCCAGGGCATCTTCCCAACCCAGAGACTGAACCCAGGTCTCCTGCATCACAGGCAGACTCTTGATCCTCTGAGCCACCAAGGAAGCCCTAGGAAGGCTCTAGGACCCAGGGAATTTCAGGCTTACTTCTCACTACAAGCAAAAATTATTAAGAAGTGATCAGAAGGCCAGTCTGTGGGAAGAAATGAAATGCTTATGCCTTTGGTTGCAGAAATTATCCAGTATTCACACAAGCATTTATACAGAACAAGGGTGTGTGTACACTTTACAGAGGAAAGATGGAATTACCCTAGCCTCTTTTTCCTATCACAACCTCTCATACTAAATATTGCTACCCACTCACTCTACTCCCACACACACATAGCCTTTTATTAATATATTTTCCCCTGATTTCCTATAAAGGAGATCCCACAAGGCATGACCATCTTTGAGGCTCAAACTCCCCAAGAGATGATCTTCTGTCCAACATAGCTTGTTTGGTAATAACTATCATCAAGAAATATTAGTGTTATTTCAACAGAAAAAACTTGGAGAAATGCTGATGTTTTTCATTAAGTGTCTTGTTACACATTAGTTTGCCCATGCAAAGTTTGGAACAGGTATTTCATCTATTATCATTTAATTTTTAAAAATCATCTTAGAACTGTAGGATCCAAGGGAAATATATAGAAAGATCTCAAGTTCACTGATTACAGTATTTTATCTTTTCTTTTTTCAGACTATCAGTTTTTTTATGGAAAACAAATTCTTTAGGTCAGTTGTCAGTCTTTTCCCTTACTGTACTTTTTCTTTATGGAATGCCATGGCAAGTTCAAAAACCACCTGTACAATCATTGTGTTGCTTATTCCTCTGAGAAGATATGTACTTCTACCATAGAATCATCATGAAATGCAGTAGATGGAAAAGCATCTGAAGCATACTGGAGAATCAGTTCACACATTTCCAGCGAGGCCCATTTACTCTTGTATATTCCTTCTCAAACGTTCATTCTATTTAACAGCAGCTATACTTGGTGTCCTTTGAAGCACGCATTATGAGAAACTGAAAAATGGGAATCATTCCCTATTTACCTTTTTAACTCAGTGTCTAGCCTAAAATAAAGCAAGTAATAGTCACTCAATGAATGTTTATCAAATAAATGATGTCCAAATTACTTTCTCTTTAAATGGGATAAATCAACATGTGTGAAAATGAGCAGGAAGTTCAAATAGCAAGGCCACTTACTTTGCTTTACAGGGAATGCGTGTGTTGTTCACTTTTCGACAGTATCCATAAGTTGATCCACCTTCATTTTTTCTAAAACATGACTTATCTGCAACCTGGGATCCTAGGATCAAGCAAGGTCAGTAAGGTCATAGATGGAAAGAAGAGAAGTAAGTAGTTCAGTGCTACAAAGGATTCATGAAACAGAAAGACAGCATGAAGAATACGATTTTAGCATTATACCTCTTCTTGGAAATATAGTTTGATATGATATCAAGAGAGATGTCTGGAGTTAAAATAACATTTTGGATGGCCTATTTTTGAATGATGGCTATCTAAATATTTGGAAACATCTGCAAGATTGAAGACTTAGCTAGAAGAGCCATAGTTATCCTAGCAGCAGCCCACAGGCAGATCCTGGAATGCTGTCCTGTTGGAGGGTATACATGTGACAGGTACACCCTATGCTTAGTCAGACTTCTACTCTGCCAGGAAGTAATATGCATCACAAGTTTAATTTCTCATGCAATCTTCATCAGATGGGCAATCAGTGGTTAAGAGCTGTATGATATGGTTAGTTGCCTTAAACTTTCAATTTGCTCTGTGTGAAAATGATGACTCTATGATAGTATGCCCTTGTAATGTTATTATGAGGAATTTTTTTTTAAGTTTTTAGGATTATGTCTTTTTAAAAAACAAACTTTATTTATTTAAATGTTTGATCACTCCTGGAGTCATGTGAGATCTTAGTTTCCCTACCAGGGATCGAACCCACACCCTCTGCATTGGAAGACAGAGTCTTAACCATTGAACCACCAAGGAAGTCCACTATTAAGAAGATTAAATGAGTTAATCTATGTGAGCCACTGAGAAGAGTGCCTGGTCAGTAGAACATGGTGTAAAAATATTGCCCATTCTTATTAGCATTCTCATTTTGTTAATAAAGATACAGGGGGTAGTATTGGTTAAAGCCACAGAGATGAAAAATCAGACTTCAAATCAAGTTCTATTGAGTCAAATGACTCTATCCTTCTTTTTCTAATGCCTCTACTCCTTCTCTCTCCCCAACCTTAAAGATCAATATGAAGACCTGGAAAATATGAATCCAACCTTTGAAAAAACAATAATGAAGTTAAAAATAATAAAAAGCCTATGGAATCTAGGACTAGGAGATACAAAGTACTATAGGATGGTTAAGAAATAAGGTCCCGTCGTATAGCTCAGGGAACTACATTCAATATCCTGTAATAAACCATAATGGAAAGAAATACAAAAAACTGTCACTATTTGCAGATGACATGATTCTATATAGAAAATCCTAAAGATGCTACCAGAAAACTACTCATCAATGAATTTGAGCTCATCAATGAATTTGAAAACTACTAGAGCTCATCAATGAATTTGGGAAAGTTGCAGGATACAAAACTAATACACAGAAATCTTGCATACCTATACACTCACAGCAAAAGATCAGAATGAAAGATTAATCAGTGGAGCAGAATAGAAAGTCCGGAGATAAACTCACACACCTATGGTCACCTAATCTATGACCAAAGAGGTAAGAATACACAGTGGAGAAAAGACAGTCTCTTCAGTAAGTAGTGCTGGGAAAACTGGACAGCTACATGCAAAAGAATGAAATTAGAACACTTCCTAACACCACACACAAAAATAAACTCAAAATGGATTACAGACCTAAATGTAAGACCAGATATTTAAAACTCTTAAAGGAAAATACAGGCAGTTCACACTATGACATAAATCACAGGATCTTTTTGACCCCCCTCCTAGAGTGATGAAAATAGAAACGAAATAAACAAACGAAACCTAATTAAAGGTAAAAGCTTTTGCACAGCAAAGGAAACCATAAAGGAAAGACAGACGGATGGGACAGAATGCTACTTCAGCCACAACGAAACACTGTCCCTTGGGATGATAGGGTTTTCCTGCGTGTGAACATGGAAAGAGGCAGACGTGCCAGTGACCCTGGGCTTGTCCTCCTACCTGGTCCCCAGAGGTCAGTGCACTGCTTCTCCAGGGTGGGGCACGTTCCCATCCAGCAGTAGCCCGTCCCATTCTGGCAAGGGAAGCCATTGATTTGGTACCGATCACTGGGGCAAAGAGGAGATTTGCCATCACACAGGTCGGGCAGGTCACACTCATCTTTTGCTGGTCTGCACACCTCACCAGCCTTTTTTAACTGTAGGGAAATAAAAATGTAGACATGAGCTTTTTCCACCTGACCTACCATAGTATCTCAAATTGATGCAAATTATATTTTCCCTGTGGCCTTTAACTAGCAATGCGTACCTAGAGGCATCGTTCTATTTTAGTTTACAGTTGTATAAGCCAAAACCATCTCCTATAATGTCACTTCTACTGACTTTGGCCGAACCCTGAGTCGTTAAAGCAATCACTACTTCTGAATTTGTAGAGCAACTGCTATAAAAATAACAATGAAAAAATACTTTAGAACACCAAGCAATATTATAGATGCGAAGAAGGAAGTTAACTCTCCCTTTGTTAAATGCATTTTTCTCAAGCTTTTCAAGGAGATTTAAATCTGCAGCTCCAGAAATTTACTGGTGAAGTGAATCTTCTGTAATAAGGAAGATAAGCTTCGAAGCCCCGATCAGCATGCTCTGAGATTTTCCCAGGCATCGAGTTTCCTAAACCTGAATTCCTTTTAATGTAATTTTAGATATTTCTTTTTTCACTCACATCTTCCTATGGAGTGATTTATTAAGAGGGAGAAACAAACCAAAAATGTTCATTTGCTGTGTTAATTCCATTAAAATCTGTTACTGCAAATCTTGCTCTTATTTGCTCAGAGAAATGTTAGTCAAAGAAATCCTGCCATTCAGGCAGATCTAAAGAGGCCTGTGTGGATACTGGAAGCAACTCCTTCCTTAGCTGAAGCAACTAGGTGTGTTCTCACGCCAGTGTTCTTGCCTGAGAAATCCCGCAGACAGAGAGGGCTTGCGGGCTATAGTCCATGGGGTCACAAAGAGTCAGATATGACTCTGACTAAACCACCACCACTTCACATCATCAAGACACTTTTTAATATCTTTACATTAGTGAGAGATATATATTTTATAAATAGATATAAATAGAGATATCTATTTTATATTCTGTAAAAATCTTTACAAAATTTTCACTGGGGCCTATGAGACCCTGCAAAGCTCCTCTGCTCCAGTCAGACTAACTTTCTTATCAGATGTCACACAAACCATGCTTTACCTTCTGTTTATTCTTTCCTCATTTGGAATTTTTTTTCTTTCTGTTTATATAAAATCTGCTCTACTTCCCAAACTATTTGAAAGCCTAATTTTTCCATGAAAACTCCTCTGATCCCTTCAATGTGGATCACTGCTCCTCTTTTCCACACGTAGTAGGAAAACAGTCCAGAATTTGGATATGAAAGACACATACTTTGGATATGAAAGATACATACTTGGCTCTGCCAGTGGTTAGATGTGTACCCTTAGCAACTGAGTTTAATCTTAACTTTATAAGCCATTATGAAAATTAAGTGAAAAAATATGTGGAAAGTAATATTACCCAAAGGTCATATATCATTATAATATCTACCTGGCATTTAATCATGTATTGTATTTTAATCCATATGTATGAATATATCCTCACCCTAAGGAAACAGCAAATATTTTGAGGAAAAATACCACTTTTGTATGTGTGTGTGTGTATGTGTGTGCAATGCAAGAGACACAGGAGCTGTGGGTTTGATCCCTGGGTCAGGAAGATTCCCTGAAGGAGGAAAATGGCAACCCACTCCAGTATTTTTGCATGAAAAATCCTATGGACATGTTAGGTAGTTAGAATAGGAAAAAGGAGTCCAAAATGGTGGTGTCTAAAAGACAAAGAAAGGGAAAAGCCTGCAAAAACGGTTCAAAAGAAAACCCATGGACTGGAGTGAGAACTTCAGGTAAAAAAAACATACCCACTTCTTGGCTAGCCCAATTTTCATAGGGCAGGCTCAGTGGGGAGGAAACAAATGTATAAAAAGGGGAAGCCAAGACGGATTAAGGCCTCTCCTTTGAGGTCAGCCCACCCTCACGCCTTGAGGGTATACTATCCTTTGCTTGCCAAATAAAACAGCTGTAACTGAACTGTAACACTGATCCACCATTTCAAATCTTTGTTGCAGAGAGACAGAACCAAGAAAATTACACAATCCCCCGACATATCTGGTGCCGTGACCCAGATGTAACCTGGCTGAAACAACCTCAGCTCATCCTCAGCGAGGCAGACAGCAAGCACAGCAGAAGGCTGACTTAGTGGAAGCTCACATGCTGGAAGCTGAACGTGAAGGAAACCCAGTGCAGTGGAAATGACAAGAAGCCCGTGTGCTGGAAACTGGGATAGCAAAAACAAACTCAGATGAAAGCTCATGATGCTCAGTCTCAGATTCCAGAAGACCTCCAGTTTAGGTAGGAGGTCCTCGCCCCTTTGGCTGGATGGACATATGGCTAACAGAATCTTAATTCCTTTACAGTCTCTTGTGTCTTATTTCCTTGAACCCCCTGTGAACAGATGAATGGCCGTGGGTGCAACTGAGGGACTCTGACTGGGGCTACTCCCAAGTGTGTCCTGAAGGCTCCACTATCTGCTGTGCCCTAGTAGCTGTTGCCCAGGTGGGTGAGGGTTCTTTGGTCCTTAATCTCCTTTGTGCCTAGGATCAGGCCAATGAAAACTGTGGGCACAGGTCAGGCATTTAGCAGTTTTTCCAGCAAGTTATGAAAGGGGTTCCTTGGCATGTTTTTCCCACTGCTTTTTTCTCCTGTCCTTTAGCTCCTCTCTCCATCTATGCCTCTGTTTACAAAGTATTGGGCAGGTGATCATCTTTCCATTTCTGAAAGTTGTGTTTGAAACTGTTTACCTAAGATTGGGACTCAAACCCATGTGGCATGGACTCTGCGCTATGCTTAGTTACTCAGTCGTGTCCAGTCAGGACTAGAGCCCGGCCAAAACCCACAGTGCCTGGTTTCAGCACCTAATGAAGCTCAGGTTCTTGATGTCTCATTGCAAAAAAGTTCAGTGAGAGACACAGCGATAAGTAAGAGGTAGATTTGTTTGAATTCACAGAGAAGCACAGTCCACTGAGTGTGTGCCATCACAGAGGGTATATACGGTGCCCATGAAATGTGGTGTGGTTAGTTTTTACTGGCTGGGTGATTTCATACACTAATGAGTGGGAGGATCATTCCAACATTTGGGGAAACTCTCACTCCTTGGTCTTTTGATAGTGCCTTGGAACTGTCATGGGGCCTTCAGGTGTGTCATTTAGCTTGCAGATTGAAGGCTTATAGTTGATTTTGACTTGTCTGCATCTTGGACCCATTTGATTTTAATTGGCTTATGTTATGCCCTTGGGCTATATCAGTCTTTCAAAAGTTGTGCCCTGCCTGCTTCAGTCCTGATTCATACTCTTTTCATGAACCCTGTCCAGGCCCACAATGTTGCCTCTACAATCTTCTGGCAGGACAACCAGAAAACAGCTAGCCCTTGGGAGGGAAATACTATATAATATCCAATCCCTCTAGAGGTTCACACCTTCATCTTCCATGTTTCCCACAACATGTGCAACAACAGCACCTCTCAGTGAACCTGCTAGGGTGGGTGACAGGCACAAATGCCTGCTAGAAGTTAATCTGTTGGTGGCATCCCTTCAAGGGCAACTGGGCTTCCAGGGACAATGTTTGCCACTTTGGGAGTTAACCCTGCAGGTTGTTTGGGCCCAAACCCTTACCACCCTTCTCCTAAAGCTACAGACATACCCCTGGATCAAATCTCCACTCCACTTTTATGGAACATCTGATCTGTTGCCTCTTATCATTTTGTCCTTAAGCCACTTACTAATTCCTACAACCATAAACCTGCCCCTACTGCAGGCAACATTGCTCCACCCTGCTTATTATTAAAGTGCTCTTAATGCCCCTAACAGGACCAGATAACCCACTCCTTTGTCACTACTTCTGTTATTACCTAAAGTGGGTCTATGACAATGAAATGTTTACCATTGGAGACACCCTAAACTGCCCTGGTGGCTCAGAAGTTAAAGCGTCTGCCTGCAATGCAGCAGACCTGGGTTTGACCCCTGGGTCGGGAAGATCCCCTGGAGAAGGAAATGGCAACCCACTCCAGTATTCTTGCCTGGAGAATCCCATGGATGGAGGAGCCTGTCCTCCATACAGTCCACAGGGTCGCAAAGAGTTGGACACGACTGAGTGACTTAACTTTAACTTAACTTAGGGGAGGAAATCAGTGACTTACATTCCCTCAGAGAAATAAGAGGATAAGGTTTATGGCTATTTCCTCAGGTTCCCAGTCTCAGGGCACAGGCTTGGATTACTTTACATCATGGTATCTATTCCCATCTGTGGTGGACAAAAGAGCAATGAGTTAAGATTACAGCCCCTTAATCCTAACCAGCACTAGTCACACTGGAGTCATTGGGAATTCCCAACTCCAGCCTGTGGGTCCCAAGAGGTCGACCTGCCCGAACCTGCCTAGGGATCTGTCCCCGGGAGGTTGTCATGCCTCAGCCTGCTTGGGGATCCACCAGCCCGGGGTCCCAGGAGGTCGACCTACCTTGACCCGCCTAGGAATCTGGTCCTTGGGAGGTTGTCATGTCTCCACCTGCCCAGGGATTCAATCTCCAGGAAGTTGTCACACCTCAACCTGCCTGGGGATCTGCACCCTGACCCAGATACACCTAGCTCTCAGGTTGCAACAGTATTGAGTAGGATAAGCTTCAGATAGGCTCACCCCTAAGGAAGTCCACCCAAGGAAATAGAAGGAAGCCTATTAGTTGTGGGACCATGCCCGGTCTCAGCAATAACTCGGGAGTCCAACGAGAACCCCACTGCCTTTCTGGAAAGTCTAAAAGAGGCCCTCCAAAAGTTTACTAACTTAGACTCTTACAAGGAACAGGTGATCTTAAAGGACAAATTCTTGTCCCAGTGTACATCAGACATCAGGATACAGTTGCAACAGCTACAGCACCAGGACCCTGCTGCCTCTTTAGATGAGATTGTCCAGACAGCCATCAATTCCTTTTATAACAGAGAACAGGAGAGAGAGGCCAAGGCCCAGGAAAGGGAAAGAAGGAAAGAAATAAGGCATGCTCAGATGCTGGCCACCTTCCAGGGAAGCCCTATGGCAAACTCCGAGTCCTTGAAGGACAAGGCACGAAGCAAATGCCTAATCTGTAGACAGGCAGGGCATTGGGCCAAAGAGTGTCCAAACTGTGACAAGTCTGCTAAAACGTCTTGCTACAAACGCCATCAACTGGGACACTGGGCGGCACTCTGCCCTTGGGACCCGAGAGCCTCAAGGTCAAGTGCCAAGCCTTCCCTCCTGATGGTTCAACAGGACTGAAGTGGCCTGCTCCAGCCAGCCCACCCGTCACAGATAACCATCATGGAGCTGGAGCCAAGGGTGCAACCGGATGTGGCAGGTAGGTCCAAGAATTTCTTGGTTGATACAGGGGCTACCTACTCTGTCCTGACCTCCTACTCTGGAGCAGTCTCCTCCCAAACCTGTGCCATTTTTGTTGCTACAGGAAAAGCCATAACAAAAAGATTCATCCGAGCACTTCTTTGTTGCTGGGACGGACAATTATTTTCCCACCAGTTTCTGGTGGTCCTTGTGTGTCCTACTTCTTTATTGGGAAGAGATCTTTCCCTGCTTTCAAAATCTTGCAGCTACTGCAGTCCTGGTAGAAGATGCTTTAAAACTCTCTTTTGGGGGCAAACTAGCTATTTTGACCAGCCACCAAATGAAACAACTCCTGAATGGGAGAGGCCATTTATGGATGTCTGATCAAAGGATCCTCAGATATCAAGTAGTTCTGATGGAAAATCCAGGCCTGACTATATCACTTTGTGAGGTTCTTAACCCAGCTATGTTCCTGCCTACCCTCGAGGGCTCTCTCCCTTTCCACTCTTACCTAGAAACCTTGGATCACTGGACAAAACCCCAAGAGGGATTGTTGGAAGATCCTCTGACCAATCCTGAGGAAATCTGGTACACTGATGGAAGCAGCTTTGTCTTGGATGGAAAAAGAAGAGCTGGATCTGCAATAGTCTCCAATTTTGAGACCATAGAGGCTAACCCTTTGCCACCAGGTATTTCAGCACAATTGGCTGAGCTCATAGCCCTGACTCAAGCTCTACAGCTGGGGAAAGGAAAAAGAGTAGCCATTTACAGTGACTCCAAGTATGCCTTTCTGGTGCTACATGCACATGCTGCTGTTTTAGGAAGATCATATGGGGTGGCTCCAAAAGGAGGGACTCTTTTTCCTGCCTGGGAACCTCCAGTGGTAGTTGGTTAACTCCTTATATGCCACCACTCATTTAGAGGAGAAGGCCCTCCAAAGATTAATAGAAAGGTCCTTCAGAGGAACAGGCTTCCAAACGACTATAAGGCAAGTGGTCTCTGGTCCCACTTTCCAATTAAACAACCCCCAAGGAGCTCAAGGATCCCACCTGGCCCAGCCTGTCCAATGGTGTGGGACCTACCTAGGAGAGGACTGGCAGATCGACTTCCCCCAGATGCCAATTTCTCAAGGGTATAAATACCTACTAGTCATGATAGATACACTCACAGGATGGATTGAAGGCTTTCCTACCTGCACTGAGAAGCCTGAGGAGGTGGTTAAAAAAAAAACAAACAAAAAACTATTCCATGAAATCATTTCAAGATTTGGTCTGCCCAGCTCATTACAAGTGACAATGGGACATCATTTACTTCTAAAGTCACCCAAGGGGTCTCTAAAGCATTGGGCATTACTTATTACCTTCATTGTGCCTGGAGCCCTCAGTCTTCAGGAAAAGTAGAAAGAGCCAACCAATTCTTAAAATCAGTGATAAAAAAAGATAACCTAGGAGACCTCCCTGGGTTGGAAGGAGGCTTTACCAATATCTCTCCTCTGTACCCATACTGCCCCTAAGGAACAGGTTTGTCTTAGTCCTTATGAGATGCTGTATGGGAGACTTTTTGTTTATGTCAATGACCTCTTCCTAGATCCAGAAGTTCAGACCCTCCAGCCTTAATCCATGGCCTTTGGGAAATTCCAACAAGATATACGTTTGTGGGTTGTCAACCAGGACCCAAAAGATTCTAAAGGCCTACCACAATATGCTTCAGAGACTCAAGTTCAAATTAAAGTCTGGAAAGATGGGTCCGCAAAGGCTCAACTCCAGCCTAAATGGAAGGGCCCCCTATCCTGTAATCCTTTCTACCCCCACAACAGTCAAGGTACCAGGACACAACTCCTGGATTTACTACTCATGAGTCAAGCTGTGGAAGAAAACAGAAGAGGACACTCAGTACACCTGTGAGACCCTGGGAGATCTCAGATACCTATTCGGGACTACAGATGAGTGCCATTCTAATGAACACCCCCAAAATTAAGTTTCTGGGGATAAGATTTCTCAGGATAGCTCTAAAGAGCCAACACAGCTTGGCGGGGGTTATACTCCAAAATACAGAAAAATCCAGAAGATAGATTTCCTGATTGCTGAACAAGAAGGGACTTGAGCCATCTTGAATGAGATGTGTTGTTTCTGGGTAAATACCTCCAGCTAAGTTAAAGTCTCACAGTCCTCAAGAAAAACATTCAAATCCTACGGGATCTAAAAGAACGAGCTCAAAGAACAAGCTGGAGGGTTCTCAGGGTGATTACAATCTCTCTTTGGGGCTCTTTCTCTTGGCAAAGGGGGATTTGGAGTTGGCTAATGCCCCTACTAATCCCTGTTATCAGCATATAGATGCTGCTTATGATTGTTTCATGTGTTATCAATTGTTTAACCAATTTTGTCTCTGCCCGGGCAACAAGCTACAAAATGCAGTGCTAGTTCAATAAGGATATATGAAACTACATCCAACCATGAAAAATATCACTCACCCTTAGATGGACACCGCTATAAGGACTCTGAGGCTTGAGACTAGAAAGAGGGGGAGGTCCAATGCACCTCACTGTCCCAGCTCAGCAGAAAGTAGCCAGAGAGACTCTGACGCCCCTATTCCCAAAGAATTGGGCCTCCCATCTCTTGAGGGGGGTAGTGTTAGGTAGTTAGAATAGGAAAAAAGAGTCCAAAATGGCAGTGGCTAAAAAAGAAAGGGAAAAGCCTGCAAATATGGAACAACAGAAACCCTGTGGACTGGAGTGAGAACTTCTGGTGAAACAAACATACCGGCTTCTTGGCTAGCCCAATTTGCATAGGGCACGCTCAGCGGGGAGGAAACAAAAGAATAAAAGGAGGAAGTCAAGACAGATTGAGGCCTCTCCTTTGGGGTCGGCCTGCCCTCACCCCTTGAGGGTGTACTATCCTTTGCTTGCTGAATAAGCTGAGCTGTAACAGAGGTGTAACACTGGTCAGCCATTTCAAATTGTTGTTGTGGTGAGACAGAACTGAGGAAATTACACACTCCCCTGACAGATGGAGGAGCCTGGCAGGCTACAGTCCAAAGGATTACAAAGAAGCAGACACTGCTGAGTGACTAAGCACTGCACACACAGCTTGTTAGAGACAAGCTACATTTTTTTTTTTAATCACCCATAATCTCTAACAAATGGGACTTAATAAATACTTGCTGAATACTACTTACATTCTCCAATTTTCTTCCTTTTGGCTTTCTTTATTTCTTTCCTCTCCCTCCAACATCAAAACAAAACAAAACCAAAAGCAAAAAAAAAAAAAAAAAAATCTATCCCAAACACTACCTATAACCCAGCATGCCATCTGCATATTCCTTTTCCACATGATCACCATGTATTTAAAATGTATGCAATTCTTTGTCAAGTGAGCATGAATCAGAACCTGGACCTTAACAATCAGTCTAATTAAGAAAACAGATAAATAATCATAATACAGAATTCTGTGCCATAGTAGAATGTAACATGCTGAACTCTTCACTGGAAGAGAAGTTCAAAAAAGCCCCACAGAGAAATTGACAGAGCATCCTCATCCTAAGTCTTTTTTCCTAAGAATTTCACCCGGAAGTCACTTCAAAGGATGAAGATGAAGGAACCCCTATATTATTCAAAATAAACTTTCCCACTAAGCCATTATTAAACTGTGAAATAAAATTCATATTTTATGGCAAGACAAGAAAAATTTAAACATAAAAAAGTATCTCTGCCCTATGGCCTCCTCTCTCCCCTGACTGTGCATTGTACATCTGCATCAGGATGAACCAAACCTCCCCATGGGCAGAAACACCTGCTCAACCACAAAGAGCAACATCCTCCCAGCACCAACAAGAAAACTCCTTAAAAACAACAGTCCTTCTTGAGCTTGTAAGGGACCATGATGGCACTTAGATCTGGATTGTATAAATTATCGATAATATGTTATTTAATGTACTTGTCTTGAAAAACTTACACAACTGTGTTTTGACTCCTAATGGGCTCACTGGTTTCCAGAGCATTCTGAGATGCTCTTCCCCAGTTATGATCCTCAATTTGATTAGAATAAAATTCTCCATTTCTTTCTTAGATCAACGGATTCATTTTTTGTTGACAAAGGATATATGTAAACAGTTACTGGACTTGGTCCAAGAAGATCCCATGGCATCAGAAGAAACAGGAGGTAGGAATAACCAAACATTGGCTTTAGAACTGGTCATATTTGGAGTTTGCCATTGGTTGTATTATTTTGTACATTCTCAGTTCTGAGACTCTGTTCCCTCAAAAACAAAATTAAATATAATATCTACCTCAAAGGGCTGTCAGAGAATTAAAGAGCCCATGTTTTCAAAGTGTTTAGTGAGAACTTGAGAGATGGTAGCTAACATTATTTTACAGACAGAAAAATATTACTTTGCCTATTTCATTTAACATAATCTCTAAGATAAGATTTTAGTACAGAAAAGAAAACAAAAAGCAAACATAATTATTAAGTTATAAATAAATAATAATCTTACCTGGCACTTTTCACAGCATTCTCCTAATGCACATTGAATATTTTCTTTCACTTTACATGTTTTTGCATCACAGCAAATGTTGGTACATTCCTAAGAAATCCAAAAACAAATGTAAATGCCAGGTTAGCTTTTGGTCTCATTTTGGCACTATTCATAATATAATTTATTCATCACACAGACATTCCTTTGATATGGTCTGGAAATAATTTGGGGGGGAGAAACACAAGCTTAACATTAGAAATATTGAGTTTATCTGAATTCTATTTACATCTTTTTTTTTTTAAATATCTTTTCTAACTTCTCCAATTTACCAGATTAATACTGAGCATGGTCTATTTTTGGTGAAATATGAAAGAAAACAAAAGAAAGGGATAGTTTTTGAAAATCAAATTCTTCTAACTAATGAACATAATTAGTTCAGCTCATCAGTTTTGTATCTATCCAGCAGTAAGTTTAACCTTTAGAGCATGTACAGAAAATCTAAAAATAGAGTTCTTTATTCAAGTTTGACATTTAATTCAATTCTCTGTAAGGCACTATTCTTTGTCTTCTTCTCTCCTCCTTGTTTCTGGGAAATCAGGCACCTACACGAGGCATGGGGGGAAAACCTACTCGGGAAACTCCCCTTGCGGCTGTTCAGATTTGGCCAAAAGGTGGGATGTATTTAGAGTCACAAATTTTTAGTGTTGAAACTCTTAACCTTATTTCAAACAAACATCATCTGGGAAAGTTTCCTTTTTCCTACAGAAAAGATAAATGTGTAATCCTATTTTGAAGTTAGGCTTCTCGGGTGGTGCAGTGGTAAAGAATCCACCTGCTGGTGCAGGAGACACAGGAGACAGAGTTGGATCTCTGGGTCGGGAAGATCCCCTGGAGGAGGAAATGGCAACCCATTCCAGTATCCTTGCCTGGAAAGTCCCATGGACAGAGGAGCCTGGTGGGCTATAGTCCATGGGGTTGAAGAGTTGGACACTGAGCAAGCATGCACGGTTTTCAAGTTACTTAAAGGCTCACACCTTAAGGGCTTGGCGTGGTACTCACTTGAATGTTAATAAGATAGGGGCAAAGGTCCCATTCAGAGTCCTGGCTGCCCTGTCAAGAGGGTGGGACCAAGCCAGGCACTTCGAGCGATAACAATTTCTGAGTCCCAAAGCAGTAAGAAATGATTGAATCCCAGGGCAGGGAGGCTCCACGGTTGCTAAAACAAACACACCTAATACCTAACACCTGAATCCAGATCTTGGCTCCTCCATTTACCAGCCCAGTGACCCTAAGCAAGCTATTTCCACTCTCTGAGACCTATCATAGGGCTAGGTCTAAAGTAACTGCCAAGTAAGTCTCAGGCACATAAGAAATGTGAGGTATTTCTCCCAAAAAAGGAGGGTTGAGGATATGAAGCCCAAGCTGGTGGGTGGAACTTATAAAACAGAAGATGGGGAAGGAATGTTGAGAAGGAAACAAGGAAGATCTTAAGCAATTCAGGGTTTTTTGTGAGAAAGGTTGACCTGACCACTGTCTACAAACACAAATTTACAAAATTACAGGAAATGCAAGGTTCATTTGGGCTTCCCAGGTGGGGCCAGTGGTAAAGAACCAGCTGCCAATGCAGGAGATGTAAGAGACTCTGGTTCAATCCCTGGATGGGGAAGATCCCCTGGAGGAGGGCATGGCAATCCACTCCAGTATTCTTGCCTGGAGAATCATATGGACAGAGACATCTGGCAGGCTACGATCCATGGGGTCCCAAAGAGTCGGACATGACTGAAGCGACTTAGCATGCACACACATGTTCTTTTATAGTTCATCTCTTAAGGAATTGAAAAACAAACTAGATCATTTTAAAAAGAGCTGGTGGTACCTCAGGGGTCCCACAGTCACAGTCTTCTCCCATTTCTACCAACTTGTTCCCACAGATCGGGGTGGATATGATTTCTGTAGGCAGTGGAACATTAAAGAGGCAATTGGATAATTTATCTTCAAAGAACTTTTCAAAGCTGGTCCGGCTGCAGGAACTGAAGTCTGTAGGTACATTTTTGCTGTAAAGGTAAGGAAAGAGAAACCAATACAATCACACTGAGTAGATAGGGAGAAATATCAGATGCTGAGTGTGATGTACTCAAAACACAACCCGAAAGAATGAATGGAATCCACTCAACAGCTGCTAAATCATCAGCTCATTTTTTTGTGCCTGTATTAGCTCACCTGGGCAAGTATATACACCTCCAGCTTTATGAGCAAGTATGGCCACATCTCAAAGTAGAGCATCCAAGCTGCTGTTTAATAAACTGAAAATTCTTCTAATTTATCCTGATAATCTCATTCATTCAGCCTTAGGTCATTTTGGTTGTGAAACCATAAAGGCACTAAAATTATGTTTACTTATATGTTTAAGAATTCACTTTCCTTCAGAGAAAGTTAAATTGATAGCCCCTCTTCATTCCACAAATAAGGATGAGATTTCAAAAGGCAGTGGTGGGAGGAGAGGAGGGAAGGAATGGGGGTTTTGGGATTAACAGAGGCAAACTCTCATATATAGAATGGATAAAAAACAAGGTCTTACTGTACGGCACAGGAAACTATATTCAATATTCTGTGACAAACCATAATGGAAAAGAATATGAAAAATAATATATATACATTCATGTGCATATACATACATGTGCATATACATACATATGTATATACATATATATATATATATATATATATATATATATATGAGTCACTTTGCTGTACAGAAGAATACAGCATTGTAAATCAACTGTAAATAAAAATTTTAAAAAATTTTAAAAAATGCAGTGATATCTGGAAGAGATAGCATAAGATATGTAACTGGCCTGCAAGCCATATTCTATTTTGTGGAAGGCATGGGAGATTTAACTTTAGCTTAGGTGAACTGAGAGAGGGAAATACAAGAGAAAGTGAACACATCAAAGGAATTGTGGGGTTTTTAAAGATAAAATTCCAGAGCAGTTTTGCCTCAGAGATTACACACAAAGGAGTGTGTAATCTCTTTTCAAAGACTTCCTCATCTCCTGTGGGAACATTCTTTTTTAAAAAAATTCCGTTATAGAGTATGGTTGATGCATAATGCTGTGTTAGTTTCAGGCATACAGCAAAGTGAATCAGCTCTATATATAAGTCCATTCTTTTTAAGATTCTATTCCCATATTGGCAATTACAGAGTACTGAGTGGAGTTCCCTGTGGTCTACAGTAGGTCCTTATCAGTTATCTATTTTATACATAGTAGAGTGTATATGTCAAAAACGATCTCCCAATGTATTCCCCACCTAAACCCCTGATAACGTAAGTTTGTTTTCTACATCTGTAACTTTATTTCTGTTTTATAGACAAGTTCATTTATACCCTATTTTTAGATTCCATGTATAAGTGATATTATATATTTGTCTTTGTCTGACTTCACTCAATATGACAATCTCTAGATCCCTCTATGTTACTGCAAATGCCATTATTTCATTCTTTTTATGGTTAAGTAATATTTCATATGAACCACATCTTCTTTATCCACTCCTCTGTCAATGGACATTTAAGTTGCTTCCATATCCTGGCTATTGTAAATAATGGTGCAATAAACATTAGGGTACATGTATGCTTCTGAATTATGATTTTCTCCATATATATACCCAAGAGAGGGATTGCTGGATGGTATGATAGCTCTAATTTTATTGTTTTAAGGAACTTCCATACTGTTCTCCATAGTGACTGCACCAATTTATGTTCCCACCAACAGTGGAGGAGGGTTCCCTTTTCTTCATACTCTCTTCAGCATTTACTGTTTGTAGTTATTTTTTTAAATAAATGCATTCTTTTTTATAATTGTTTTACTTATTTATTTTTGGTTGTGCTGTGTCTTCACCGCTGGATGCGGATTTTCTCTAGTTATGGCATGTAGGGGCTATTCTTTATTGCTGTGGCCTCTCTTGCTATGGAGCACAGTCTCTAGGTGTCAGTAGCTGTGGCTTGCAGACTCTAGAGGGGCTTAGTATTTGTGGCGCACGGCCTTAGTTGCTCCATAGCATGTGGGATCTTCCCGGTCCAGTGACAGAACTGCTGTTGCCTGCATTGCAAAGCAGACTTCTAGCCACTGAACCACCAGGGAAGCCCTATTTGTAGATTCTTTGATGTTGGCCATTCTGAGCAGTGTGAGGTGACACCGCATTGTAGTTTTGATTTGCTTTTCTCTGATAATGAGTGAGTCGAGCACCTTTCCATGTGCGTTATAGCTGTCTGTATGTCTTCTTTGGAAAAATATGTATTTAGATCTTCTGCCCATTTTTTGATTGGATTGTCTGTTTTTTTTTTTTTTTTGATGTTAAGCTACATG
Organism: Cervus canadensis; assembly: GCF_019320065.1. Lineage (NCBI taxonomy): Eukaryota > Metazoa > Chordata > Mammalia > Artiodactyla > Cervidae > Cervus > Cervus canadensis. The sequence goes on along the minus strand of NC_057415.1, from coordinate 5,287,134 downwards.
AGCTGTTTGTATATCTTTGGAGGTTAATCCCTTGTCAGTTGTTTCATTTGCAAATACTTTTTCCCATTCTGAGGGTTGTCTTTTCATTTTATGGTTTCCTTTGCTGTGCAAAAGCTTCTAAGTTTAATTAGATCCCATTTGTTTATTTTTGTTTTTATTTTCAATCCTCTAGGAGGTGGATAGAAAAAGATCCTGCTGTGATTTATGTCAGGAGTGTTCTACCTATATTTTCCTCTAAGAGTTCTATAGTATTACACTTTACATTTAGGTCTTTAGTCCAGTTTTAGTTTATTTTTGTGTATGGTGTTAGGAAGTGTTCTAATTTCCTTCTTCTTTAATTAGATTTTTCTTCTAAAACTTTTCCCTTATGAGCAACCAATCTGAATTCATTGAAACTGTGGTAAATGCTAATGATCTTCTGAACCCAGATCTTGTGCAGCTAAGATGAGGATAGAGTGACATGTCACCCCAACAGCAAAGAGACAATATGTTTAAACTATGTCTCAGTTAATGAAAAACATTACATGATATAGATAGTACCGTGTGATGGTATGGGGCTTCCTTAATGGCTCAGATGATAAAAAGTCTGCCTGCAATGCAGGAGACCTGGGTTTGATACCTGGGTAGGGAAGATCCCTTGGAGAAGGAAATGGCAATTCACTCCAGTATTCTTGCCTGGAGAATTCCAAGGACAGAGGAGCTTGGTGGGCTACAGTCCTTGGCATCACAAAGAGTGTGACAGTATAGGTAGATTGGTGTAGACCCACATCCATGATCATGTCGTGATGCCACTATTTAATAATTTGAAAGTTTGAACAGGTTGCTGAAGATGACAGAAAAGAGTAGCATAGCCCAGAGTGAACCCAAAACAAGAATAAGTATCATCTCCCCAGAAAGGCTCACCTTAATGATCCGTCCATCACACATTCTATAGACGGGCACTTGCAATTGTAGTTGTCATGAAACATCCCGAAGTTATGGCCCATTTCATGGGCCATGGTTCCTGCAACCTGAAGTGCATTGGGACCGTGATCCTGAGGATAAGAATAGAGAGACAGATCCTCTGGTTTGCAAACTGAATTATCATTCAGGAAATAATTAAATATTTTTACTGTCAAGTGGAGTAGAGAGTCTGATTTTAGCTTCAGCCTCCTCACCTTGTCAACGTGGTCTACTGGAGAAGGAAATGACAAACCACTTGAATATTCTTGCCTTGAGAACCCCATGAACAGTATGAAAAGGCAAAAGATATGATGCCAGAAGATGAGGCCCCCCACCTCATCTTCTGTAGGTGTCCAATATGCTACTGGGGAAGAGCAGAGAAATAGCTTCAGAAAGAGTGAAGAGGCTGGGCCGAAGCAGAAATGCATCGTGCATTTGTGCAGATGCAGTTGTGCATGCATCTGGTGGTGAAAGTGAAGTCCAATGTTATAAAGAACAAAATTGCGCAGGAGCCTGGAATGCTGGGTCCATGAATCAAGATAAACTGGAAGTGGTCAAACAGATGGCAGAGTGAACATCAACATTTTAGGAAATCAGTGAACTAAATTGGATGGGAATAGGCGAATTTAATTCAGATGCTCATTATATCTACTACTGTGGGTGAGAATCCTTTAGAAGAATGGAGTAGCTTTCACAGTCAACAAGAGTCCGAAATGCAGTACTTGGCTGCAGTCTCAAAAATGACAGAATGATCTCGGTTCATTTCCAAGGCAAACCATTCAACATCACAGTAATCCAAGCCTATGCCCCTAATGCTGAAGAAGCTGAAGTCAAACGGTTCTATGAAGACCTACAAGACCTTTTAGAACTAACACCAAAAAAAGATGTCTTTTTCATCATAGGGGATTGGAATACAAAAGTAGGGAGTCAAGAGATACCTGGAGTAACAGGCAAGTTTGGCCTTGAAGTACAAAATGAAGCAGTGTGTGTGTGTGTGTGTGTGTGTGTGAGTTGCTCAGTCATGTCTGACTCTGCAACCCCATGGACTCTAACCTGCCAGGCTCCTCTGTCCAAGGGATTCTCCAGGCAAGAGTACTGAAATGGATTGCCATTTCCTTCTCCAAAATGAAGCAGAGCAAAGGCTAACAGAGTTTTGCCAAGAGAATGCCAAGAGAATACCCTCTGCCAACAACACAAGAGATGACTCTACACATGGACTTCATCAGATGGTGGAATACAAAAATCAGATTGATTATATTCTTTGCAGACAAAGATGGAGAGGTTCTACACAGTCAGCAAAAATGGGACCTAGAGCTGACTGTGACTCAGATCATGAGCTCCTTATTGCAAAATCCAGACTTAAGTTGAGGAAAGTAGGGAAAACCACTAAGCCATTCAGATATGACCTAAATCAAATTCCTTATGATTATACAATGGATATGACAAATAGATTCAAGGGATTAGATCTGATAGACAGAGTGCCTGAAGAACTATAGACAGGGGTTCATAACATTGTACAGGAGGCAGTGATCAAAACCATCCCAAAGAAAAAGAAATGCAAGAAGCAAAATAATTGTCTGAGGAGGCCTTACAAATAGCTGAAAAAAGAAGAGAAGTGAAAGGCAAAGGAGAAAGGGAAAGATATACCCAAATGAATGTAGAGTTCCAGAGAATAGCAAGGAGAGGTAATAAAGCCTTCTTAAGTGAACAATGCAAGGAAACAGAGGAAAAACAAAGGGAAGCCTGGTGTGCTGCAGTCCTTGGGATTGCAAAGAGTCAGACACAACTGAGTGACAGAACAACAGCAATAACAAAGGTAAAACAGATAAGTATAATAAATCCCAGCAGCCATTAAAAAGAAAAGTCAATAAAAAGCTAATAATGGAGGTAAATGAAATTATTTTTTGAATACTCAATTCTAAAAAGGCAGAAAAAATAGAAGAGATGGTATAGGAAACATCTAGCAAGATGACAGATTTTAGTTCAACAGTATCAGTAATGTATTACATATAAATTACTTAAGCATACAATGTAAAATACAGATTGGCAGACTAGATTAAAAAAAAAAACCCATGTGTATAATGTCTAGCAGAAATCTTCTTTAAATGGAAAGAAATCTATATGTTAAAAATTAAAGGAAGGAAAATGTTGTATCAAGTAAACTGTCCACAAAGTATTATACTCATATTGGATAAAGTAAACTTTACAACAGGAATAACTCAGGAAAAAGAGGAACATAATATGATAAATGGATCAAATCTAAACTGACCTGAATATCTAAGTAATACGTGAACCCAAAAAGAAATAAAAATGAAGATTAGAGGAATCAACCTGCCTGACTTCAGGCTCTACTACAAAGCCACAGTCATCAAGACAGTATGGTACTGGCACAAAGACAGAAATATAGATCAATGGAACAAAACAGAAAGCCCAGAGATAAATCCACTTACCTATGGACACCTTATCTTCGACAAAGGAGGCAAGGATATACAATGGAAAAAAGACAACCTCTTTAAGAAGTGGTGCTGGGAAAACTGGTCAACCACTTGTAAAAGAATGAAACTAGAACACCTCCTAACACCATACACAAAAATAAACTCAAAATGGATTAAAGATCTAAATGTAAGATCAGAAACTATAAAACTCCTAGAGGAGAACATAGGCAAAACACTCTCCGACACAAATCACAGCAGGATCCTCTATGACCCACCTCCCAGAATATTGGAAATAAAAGCAAAAATAAAGAAATGGGACCTAATTAAACTTAAAAGCTTTTGCACAACAAAGGAAACTATAAGCAAGGTGAAAAGACAGCCCTCAGATTGGGAGAAAATAATAGCAAACGAAGCAACAGACAAAGGGTTAATCTCAGAAATATACAAGCAGCTCCTGCAGCTCAATTCCAGAAAAATAAATGACCCAATCAAAAAATGGGTCAAAGAACTAAACAGACATTTCTCCAAAGAAGACATACAGATGGCTAACAAACACATGAAAAGATGCTCAACATCACTCATCATCAGAGAAATGCAAATCAAAACCTCAATGAGGTACCATTACACGCCAGTCAGAATGGCTGCTATTCAAAAGTCTACAAGCAATAAATGCTGGAGAGGGTGTGGAGAAAAGGAACCCTCTTACACTGTTGGTGGGAATGCAAACTAGAACAGCCACTATGGAGAACAGTGTGGAGATTCCTTAAAAAACTGGAAATAGAACTGCCATATGACCCAGCAATCCCACTCCTGGGCATACACACTGAGGAAACCAGATCTGAAAGAGACACGTGCACCCCAATGTTCATCGCAGCACTGTTTATAATAGCCAGGACATGGAAGCAACCTAGATGCCCATCAGCAGACGAATGGATAAGGAAGCTGTGGTACATATACACCATGGAATATTACTCAGCCATTAAAAAGAATTCATTTGAAATCAGTTCTAATGAGATGGATGAAACTGGAGCCCATTATACAGAGTGAAGTAAGCCAGAAAGATAAAGACCAATACAGTATACTAACACATATATATGGAATTTAGAAAGATGGTAAGATAACCCTATATGCAAAACAGAAAAAGAGACACAGATGTACAGAACAGACTTTTGGACTCTGTGGGAGAAGGCGAGGGTGGGATGTTCTGAGAGAACAGCATTGAAACATGTATACTATCAAGGGTGAAACAGATCACCAGCCCAGGTTGGATGCATGAGACGGTGCTCAGGGCTGGTGCACTGGGAAGACCCAGAGGGATGGGATGGGGAGGGAGGCAGGAGGGGGGATCGGGATGGGGAACACATGTAAATCCATGGCTGATTCATGTCAGTGTATGGCAAAAACCACTACAATATTGTAAAGTAATTAGCCTCCAACTAATAAAACTAAATGAAAAAAAAAATGAAGATTAGAAAAAAATTTGTTAATAAAAATGAAAATACACATATCCAAATATCTCAGGTGCAGCTAAAGCAGTGCATAGTAAGAAATTAATAGCATTAAATTATCATATTTGAAAAGAATAAAAGTATCAAGTTCATGATTTAAAATTCTTCCTTACTTAACTAAAAAAAGAACAAATTAAATACAGAGAAAGCAAGAAAAGAATCAATAGTCAAGACAGGAACTGAAATCAATGAAATAGAAATCAGAAAAACCATAGGAGCATCAGTAAAGCTAAAACTGTTTCTCTGAGATCAATAAAATTGATACACCCTAGCCAAATTGATCATGGGGAAACCCTCCCCCGATCCACACACACACAAATTACTAATATCATGAATGACAGAGGGGAAATCACTATAAATGCTTCATACATTAAAAAGATAGTAAGGGAATATCATCAACAAATTTATGCCAACTTAAATGAAATGGACAACTTTCCTTGAAACACAAACTACCATGGCTTACTTAAGAAAAGATAAATAAGCTGAATAGCTCTATATTTATTGAAGAATTGATTGCATGCTTAAAAACCTTGCAACAAAAAATATCAGGCCTGTATGATTTTACTGATGAATTGTACTGAACATTTTACTATGTTATAGTACTGATTTGGGGCTTCCCTGGTGGCTCAGTGGTAAAGAATCTACCTGCCAATGCAGGAGATGTAAGAGATGTAGGTTTGATCCCTGGGTCGGAAACATCCCCTGGAGGAGGAAATGGCAACCTTCTCCACTATTCTTGCCTGGGAAATCCCATGGACACAGAAGCCTGGCAGGCTATAGTCTATGGTGTGGCAAAAGAGTCAGACACGACTTAGTGACTAAACAACAATAATACTGATTTTACTCAAATATTCCAGAAAAAAACAAACTGATTTTATTCAAATATTCCAGAAAATTGAAAATTGCACATCATTACATATGGTCAAGTTTATACTGATATTTGCCCTAAGAGTAAAACCTGAAAAATACACATTATAGGAAAAGACAACTACAGACTAATATCCCTTCTGAATATAGATGCAAAAATCTTCATGATATGTTAACATGTTGAATTTAGTAATATATACAAGATATAATACATTATGACCATGCTGGGTTTATGGTGAATGTGCAAGATTGAGGCAATATTTGAAATTCCATCAATGTTATTTCCCACATCAACAGATTAAAGGAGAAAAACAATATTTTCTCCATAGATTCAGCACAACAGCCCTTGACAGACTTGAACTGTAGAACCAACAATTTTATCTTTAAACAAACCTTAATGATGCCAGCAGAAAAATCAGGAGAGCACATTGTAGACATGTAAGCGAGGCCCACAGTTGCTCCAGAAAATTCTACTGTCCTGTGAAAAAGAAAGAAATTGATACAACTTATGATTCTAATTGGGCATCCCAGGTGGGGCTGCTGCTGCTGCTGCTAAGTCACATCAGTCGTGTCTGACTCTTAGCGACCCCATGGACTGCAGCCTACCAGGCTCCTCCATCCATGGGATTTTCCAGGCAAGAGTACTGGAGTGGGGTGCCATTGCCTTCTCCGCAGGTGGGGCTCGTGGTAAATAATTTGACTGCCAATACAGGATACATAAGAGACTCCGATTCCTGGGTGGGAAAGATCCCCTGGAGGAGGAAATGGCAACCAACTCCTGTATTCTTGCCTGGAGAATCCCATGAACAGAGAATCCCATGAAATGGGCTATGGTCCACGGGTTTGCAAAAAGTCGGACACAACTGAAACAACTTGGCAGGCACTCATGATTCTAATAATAGACATTTTTCTATAGACAATTCCTCTAGAATGCTGATTAGCAGAGAAACTCATGACACTTTTTTTTATATGATGGTTGTCATACCATCTAAATCCAGGCATCTGGATGTAATCACTGTTAATATTTTTGCTTTATAAATATAAATTAAATTATAAATGCATATAAATATATATATTAAAGTGAAATATCTTTCATTTTTAAAATATCTTTCATTTTAATTTATATTTTCCTCATATATTTTTATATATGTTTGCTTTGATTTTCTTTTAGCACTGTGAATCTGGGCCCATTCTGAAAGCTTTTGTATTATTGAAGTACTTATGCAATTGAAATATCTGTCCTGTTTAAGAGATATTTTAACTACTTGCATTTGTTCACATAGATAATATATTTGGTCTTCAGTCATTTTAGTTTCTTTTTAAAATTTTATTCCATTTTGTTTTCCTTCCAATTTGTAATTATTCCACGTGCTTTTTTGGTTATTCCTATTGTGCTATCTGTTCAAGAAGGTCACTCTGGTCTGTCTCCAGAAATTTGCAAAGTATGTATTATTTTCCAAATTCCCTTAGTAGATGCATTTACATAAAAAGTTGAACCTATGTTTTCCCACTTATCAACATCAAGAATGGAGAGAGTACATTTTGCCATAAAAAATGAAGAAATTAGAGAACTTCCTTCCACTTTCCATTCCTTATGGAGTTATCTGTTATTTTGAAATGATACTTTGTGTCACACATGATACTCTAAAGATTTACGGCATTTGTATTGTCTTTTAAAATTATATTAGAAAATTTTTATATTCAAGTCTACATTTTTGTGGATTTAATCTTTGCTCCTAGCTCATTTATAAAAAATAAAATTCACCTCCATTATAGAGTTCACTATTTTGCTTTCTCTTTCCAGTGGAGAGAGTTCATTTGGAATCTTAGAGTCCATATTAGATGCCTACCTGATGATGCCCAAGTATAGATGTATTTTGTCAATTTGTCAGAGAAATGGTAAGACTTTCAATTTACACATGATAGCACAGTTCTTTCCTCTGCCATTATCTTTTTAGTCCTTTTATCCTGTTTATTCTTGTCTATTCAGGAAATCTACTCTTGATATTGGATTACCATGCCTTATCTGTACAATCTGTCATCCTGGTCATGATTTATATCTCTCTACCTTAATTATTTCACAACACTAGATTCTACTGCAATTTGAGCATGGTCCTGGAGCCATTCTAGTAAAAGTTTAATTCCCATATTCTTATGTTTGTAGCTCAGTCATTAAGTTTAATTCCTATACTGCTGTTCAAATGAGGTATGTTTTGTGCTGAGTCCCTCAGTCTGGAACTCATCTTTCCAAACGAAGAAACTGTGGGTGGCTATCCTTCAAAGATAACCCCAGTGAACCAGCTTTGCAATATTCATATCCTGTGTAGCTGCTGCTGCTGTCGTCCAGTCACTAAGTCGTATCCAACTCTTTGTGACCTTACGGACTATAGCCCACCAGGCTCCTCTATCCTTGGGATTTTCAAGGCAAGAATACTGGAGTGGGTTGCTGTTTCCTCCTCCAGGGGATCTTCCCAACCCAGGGATCAAAACTGCATCTCCTGCACTGGCAGGCAGGTTCTTTACTGCGGAGACACCAGGGAAGCCCCCATTATCTAAACCCTGTCTTTCTGTTCTGTTATAGACCAAGTAACAGTCAAAAAAGCTTCTGATGAATCATTGCTCCCGTACAGCTTCTCTCTCTTTTAAAAAAAAAAAGAAAAGAAGACCATGTGCAACGTAAGATCCAAAAGAATATTTTGTAAACTTTTAGCGCCCTATGTGTAAACCTGTAATGCTTTGAGATACCATTTACTTTGTCAAGACTTTGAAAGATGTCTATGCCAAATACCACAGAATGCAAAAAAGGGGGAAAATCTATACATACGTGAGTAGCTGAGCAACATCATGGTGCTTTCTCTTCAGGAGGACATTTGCCCTCCACTTAGAAAAATTTTCTAAAGTGACGCTTGCATTGGAAGATATATATATCTTATCCTCGTCATTCCAGAGCTCCATCCCAATTAAGGCCACGTAAGTATTGAGCTTTTTATAAAGCTGTTAAAAAAGAAAAAAATGGCAAAGCAACTATTCATAATGGTGCTATTATCTTTTAATATTTTCTATGTACTCCAGATTTTCAAACTTCTTTACAATTACACTGTAAAAACCTTATTTCCAAACATACTTGTGTAATGGAAGTCACCATCTCTTTTGCCAGACGCTAGCATCCCCATTTGTAGGCAAGACACGCACTCTTAGTTCAGGTTTATAAACTCCTTTTTTCTGTGACAAAGGGTCTATTGAAACAAATTTTTCCTGCTTGCAACCTCAAGAAATATTATAATATCCTGCTAGTAGTTCATGACTATGACTTCACTATAAATGTATTTCCTCAATTGCTATGTAACTTTCTCAGAGTCATAATTTTTCAGAATCAACAAGCTTGGCTATATTTAAAATGGATAACCAACAAGGACCTACTGTATAGCACAGAGAACTCTGTTCAGGGTTATGTAGCAGCCTGAATGGGAGAGGAGTTTGGAGGAGAATGGATACATGTATAGGTATGGCTGAGTCCCTTCACTGTCCCCCTGAAACTATTACCATATTGTTCATTGGCTATACTCCAACACAAAATAAAAAGTTAAAAAAAATCTTGCTATGGAAAATAAATAAAGTTTTAAAAAGAATTAGCAAGCTTGACTTGGTGCTGATTTGAACATCAGAAAAGGAAAAGGTTACATGGAAAAGTCCTGCATATATGAGTTACAATAAAGTAAGGGACTCTGTTATCGAACTGGATTGAACCAAAGAATCTACAGCACACATAGGATACCTTTAGAAATAACCAGTTAAGCTTATGAGATAATACACTTACTTTACAGATAAAAACTTATATTGCTACTATAGTTTGTAAAACTGCACAGTGTTGGTCAAAGAGTACAAACTTCCAGTTAGAAGATAAGTAAGTTCTGGGGATCTAATGTACAATACGGGGATTACAGTTAATGATACTGTATTCTATGCTTCAAAATTGCAAAAAGGGTAGATCTCTAAATGTTCTCATCACAAAAAAAAAAAAAAAAAACCTGATGGAATCATGTGACATGATGGAGGTGTTAGCCAACCCATCAGGTTAGCAAAACTAATCATTTTGCAATATATAAGTACACCAAATCAACATATTGAATGCCTTAAATCTGTCCAATATAATATGTCAAATATATCTCAATAAAGCTGGGGGGAAACCGCAGTTAAGACTTTCTCTTGGGGAAACTTCCTGCTAAGAAATTTGAGAAGACATTTTTTAAAAAAGAAAACAAGAAAAGTGTTGAGGTATGCAGTTATCATCAAAAGGTAAGTAAAAATCTAACCAGATTAAAATCTTGCTTTGATTGTTTTCCAACTTTCTTATTTCTCTCTTCCTTTTATTTCACCCACCTGACAAAACTTCAGCCCTGGTTAAAACAAACTGTCCTTTCTGTTTCTCCTCTGTCAAGCTCTGGTTTCAGACAGGGGAAAGCAAATGATGTTGACTGCTTTCACTCAGAAGACATGACTACTAACCTCAAGTGGTCTGAACCACCCTCCAGCAAACCTGCTGTATTTCCAAAGTCCATTCACTCTCACAGCTTTCTGCACATGCCTCTCTTTCTTAAACATTCTGGCACTTTCTTTCAAGTCCTCACTTTGAGCAGATTCATTGAAGAGTACAGATGCAACCAGAAGAGAATTTCCACAAGCTCCACCCATCCACCCACACTGGTCTACACCTATTCAAACAACCTATACTTCCCCTTCTTCACTGTATGAATGACAGGTCTGTGAGCCCAAGGCCAGCTTCCTCACTTATGCACCGGACCTGCCATCTCAGCCCATATCAAAGAGATTCCTCTAGCAATTCTCCCATCTTCTTTGCATTGTCAGTGTTGAGCCTTCTGTGCAATCATTCTCATCAGCATCAAAAGGATGCCTCATTGTGGCGGGGAGAATTTCTCTTTGTGATTTTTCCTCCTTTGAGTTATGCCCCATTTCTCTGCTCCCATTTATAACAAAAACTTCCAGAAAAAACAAATCTGTATTTGCTGTTTCTAAATTCATGTCTCTCATGGTCTCTGGACTCCCTAAAGTCATGATTTTCACAGTCTGTTGCTTCATCCAGGAGATCAATAATTTCTCCTTTGTTAAAGCCAATGGCCAGTCCCTGGTCTTCAGAAGCATCTCACATCATTGATTATGTCTTTCTTTGATAGATGTTTGTTTCAAGTAGCTTCCACAACCACAACTTTTCCTTTTCTTTTCTTTATTGTCTACTCCTTGGTCTCACCTCCACTCTCACCTCCTCCCCTCTTACTCATCCTCAAAGAAGTGTTTCAAGGATATATTTTTGTGTCTTTTTCCTGCTTACCTACACCCATTTCCCTGGTGATTTTACAAATATTTTCTGTAAAGATCCAGATAGAAAATATTTTAGGCTTTAAGGCCACATGGTCTTGGCTGCAATCAAAGCAACCATAGACAATGTAAACAAATGGGCATGGCTATGTTTGAATAAAACTTTATTTTATAAAGAGGCAACAGGCCACAGTTGGTCCACATGGCACGGTTTGCTGACCCATCTTATGCCACCTATGTGTGCTACACATATAGCTAATTCACACTGTTGTAGAAATTAACACAGCATTGTAAAGCAATTAGAATCAAATTAAAAAATAAATTAAAAATAAATAAATAATGCCCAAGTTTAAAAAAAGGTATAGATTTATATCTCCACTCAGACCTTGCCCTGAACTCCAATCTTCAGGATTTCCACCTAGAAGTCTTTGTACAAAAAGATACCTCAAAGTTGATGTGTCCAAAATGGAAAGCCTAATCTCTTCTCTGAAACATTCCCATTGTTCCCCCACCATTGCTTCACATTCTTGAAGTTGCTCAGGTCAAAACCCTTGATGTCACCTGACTTCTTTCTTTTTTTATGTTTCTCATATCCCATGCACCTTATAAACTCAAGTCACTCTATCCAGAGATCAGACCTTCCCAGTAGGTCACCCATCACTGATTTCTCTCAAGCCACCACCATCTCTTAGCCTGAATTATGACACAATTCCTCTACCTGGCCTTGTTTCTGCTCTTGCGCTCCTTCAGTTTATCTTCAACAGAACAGCCAAAGTCATCTTTTAAGAACCCAGATCTAAACATATCACATCTCAGGTTAGGCTTTCTAATGTCTTCCTCACTCATTAAGAAAAACAAAATCCTAAATACCATCTGTGATCACTTATCTGTGAGATCTAAAATATAACATAAATGAACTGACTCATGAAACAGAAACAGACTCTCAGACATAGAGAACTGACCTGTAGTTGCCAAGGGGGAGAGGGTGGTGTGGGGGGGATGGATTAGGAGTTTGAGATGAGCTGATGCAAGCTATTATTTATAGGATGGATAAACAACAAGGTCCTACTGTATAGCACAAGGAACATACTTTGCAATGGTTTATCCTGTGATAACATAATGAGAAAGAATATAAAAGAATGTACGTAAATGTATAACTGAATCACTGCTATACAGCAGAAATTAATACAACATTGTCAATCAACTATGTTTTATTAAAAAAAAAAATAGCAAAGTCCTTACACAGGCTCACTAGGGCCTTCAAGTTTTGGCCACCACTACCTTTAGATGTCATCTCCCTCTCTTGGCCCTGGCTTTCCACTTACTCCTCAAGCAAGGCAATCTAGGTTCGACACTCAGGTCATTTTTTCTTCCTAGTGTTAGATCTGTCTCTTTTCTACAAGTCTCTGCTCAAATATTACCCTATTTGAGATGACTTCCCTATTAACACAGCACCCAAGACATCTCATTGCAGAACTTCACTGGTGGTTCTCTGGTAAAGAAACCATCTTCCAATGTAGGGGGATTGGAGTTTGATCCCTGATCAGGGAACTAAGATCCCACATGCTGCAGGGCAACGAAGCCCTCACACCATAACCAGAGGGCCCATGCATTGCAACTAGAGTAGGGTGCATGCCACGACGAAGAACCTAAGTGCTGCAACAAAGAATTAACATAGCCAAAAAAGAAGAAAAACAAAACAAAACAAAACCACCAAACCACAGTGCATACACGTAAATCTTTCTCTTCCTTTCTCTTTCTCTCTCTTTTTTAAGACTGTTTTATTATTCTTTATAGTACATATCATCATCTTACACACTCTTTATTTGACTTGTTTGCCTCTTTGAACAAGAATGCTAACTTCCTGAAGGGAAGAATAATGCCTTGAAGAAAGAGATATTTGTCAGTTTTGTTCCCCTTTTTATTTCCATAATCTAGAAAAATACTTGGCACAAAGTAAGTGCTCAATAAACATGGCCACTTCTTGAGGTCTCTTAAGAGGAGTCAGCATACTCTCTGTGGTGAGAAAATGAGATGTGACCTTGGTCACTGAGTCCGCCTTCATTTCATTTCTATTGTTACAGTAATTGCAGGACCACAGGTGACTCCGCCATTTCAACTAAGTAGGCTAACTATATGTTCAACTAACAAGGTTTGAATAGAAGGGATATAAATATAATTTTAATGGAAATTAGATGATAAAATCATGTTTAAAGACTGAATCAACAGTTGTACAATGAAAATAGGCTTGGAAATCTAACCAATCTAAGATAAAATCTTCTCTCTATTGTTATCTAACTTTGTGATTTTAGGCAAGTTATTTTGTGTCTTAGAAGCTAATTCATTAGCTATAAATTAGATTTAATAATATGTTAGAGTTGTTCAAGGTTTAAATGAGATAATGTATCAAAAGCTGCTATTGTACCAGAGTTTGGCTTATCTCATTTGTTGGTTAGTTGGTTTTTCCATTTGGTTTTCTATTGGGATTTGTATGTCAGCATTTTCTTACTGGGCTTTAGAAAAACAAAGACCATGAAACAAAACCACCTTCTAAATCTTGATGGACCTACGAATAATGTGGCAAGTAGGTGACATACTTCTCTATCATGTAATATTAATATTCAATGAAGTAGCCAAAGTTATGGTCACCTTTCAAGAGACAGTTAGCCATATTCTTAGAAGCATTGGTTTTTCTTCCCTGTCTCATGAAATGACCAGTGACACCACCTAACAAATTGTTAAAACAACACTCAATAAAATATATCATACCATGTTGATGTAATTGACCATCTCAAATACCGTCTTTCTTATTTCTTCTAGATCTTGACTGTATTTTTTAAACTAAAAAACAACACAGACAAAATACAGACATTGATAGAAATGAATGAAATTAGAAGGTTAAAAATAGCAATTTCACTAATTTTACTTATTATAGTTAATGATCAATTATAAAAGCTAGCCCTTAAACATTAAAAACAAAACACTTCTTTATTTCTCTAGCTAAATGAAAGCACTTTAGAAGATGATGTTTCATCCCATAAAGTACTATCTCAGTGTAAAGCTCTAAGGAACTATTCCTGAAGTATTTTCAGTTAAATACCATGGCTTCTTAAACTGTGTAGAATTAGTGCAAGGAAGAGTCTATTCATTTAAAGAAATATGAGCAGTAAATGAATTTAGTATAATAAGAAAGGTCAAAACTTTATGTAATAAGTATATATATATATAACTTTATATAATAAGGGGTCAAACTTTATATAAAAAGAGAGGTCAAAAATGAATTAACTTATATTATCATAACATAAGTTTTCCTTTGTGATCACATATGTGGAATTCAGGTTTAGAACAATCAATATATTAAAATGCATTCAAAACTGTAACCAAAGCTCCATGTGTTATATAACTAAATGAAAAATTCTTTACAGAGTTTTCTATCAGAGTCCTTGTCTTCTTTTCTTTGTGATGAACATTTTTCCAAGTTAAGAATCTAGGCTTTTATCAGTCACACATGCTACAAATGATTTTTCTCAGTTTGTGGTCCTAATTCTTTTATAGGCTAGTTTTGCCAAACGAATAGCTTTAACTTTCACTTTGGATTCTGGCTTTTAGGTCAGGCATCTGCAAACTAAGAACCCAATGTGGCCCATGACATGCTTTTGTAAATAAAGCTTTATTTCAAATTTTTTTAAAAAAGATTAAGAATGAACATTACCCAAAAGTGCCTTTTTCAGAAAATTCTATTAGCTCTTTTAAAAATTTACCACTCCCTGATAAGCATAAACTTCAATTTACCAATGATTTAACTATTTAACATAAAACAAGTGACTAAAGAATTTAATTAGAAAATAAGTTTGGAGTTCTTGAGACAATAAGAAAGGAGCATTATAGTGCAAAAAGATCAGTTTAGGCATATTACGTTAGGTACTCATTCCTTAAAAGGCAAAATCATATCAGCCTAAATGCATGTCAAATTTCTAAATTTATAAAAAAGAATAGCTCATATTCATTATTTTAAGAACATATCCATTATTTAATATCTTGCATAATAAACTTATGCAGTATAGCATTTTAAAAGACTCATTTATCTGATATAATTACCTCACCATGGTCCAGGACCAAATAATATTCTACATATTTCTTTTTTTCCCAAGCTTTCTGGTCTTTGGATGTCTGTAAAAAAAAATAAATAAAAAGGAAAATTACTAAGGCAATGTCTCTCTCTGCAAGAATCATTCTTAAATTTGAAATGTGTAATTTAATAAGAGTTGGTTGGTACCTGGGAAAGAAGGAAGACAATACTGCCATTTTGACTCTAACTAACCACCAAAATCACCTTATACTAGACTCAGAATGTCATAGGTAAAAGAGACATTGGTGATATTCTAATCTGGGCCCTTCATTTTTACCAGAGTGTAAAGGATTGCATAACTAATTAATCAGTTCAGTTCAGTCACTCAGTCGTGTCCGACTCTGTGACCCCATGGACTGCAGCATGCCAGGCTTCCCTGTCCATCACCAACTCCCAGAGCTTGCTCAAACTCATGCCCATCAAGCCAGTGACTCCATCCAACTATGTCATCCTCTGTCGTTCCCTTCTCCTCCTGCCTTAAATCTTTCCCAGCATCAGGGTCTTTGCAAATGAGTCAGTTCTTCCCATCAGATGGCTAAGGTATTGGAGCTTCAACTACAGCATCAGTCCTTCTGTTGAATATTCAGGACTGATTTCCTTTAGGATGGACTGGTTGGATCTCCTTGCAGTTCAGGGTACTCTCAAGAGTCTTCTCCAACACCACAGTTCAAAAGCATCAATTCTTTGGCACTCTGCTTTCTTTATAATCCAACTCTCACATCTATACATGACCACTGGAAAAATCATAGCTTTGACTAGATGGACTTTTGTTGGTAAAGTAATGTCTCTGCTTTTTAATATGCTGTCTAGGTTGGTTTTTATTCCAAGGAGCAAATGTCTTTTAATTTCATGGCTGCAATCACCACCTGCAGTGATTTTGCAGCCCAAGAAAATAAAGTCTGTCACTGTTTCCAATGTTTCACCATCTATTTGCCATGAAGTGATGGGACCAGATACCATGTTGTTATTTTCCAAATGTAGGGTTTTAAGCCAACTTTTTCACTCTCCACTTTCATCAAGAGACTCTTCCTTGCTTTCTGCCACAAGGGTGGTGTCATCTACATCTCTGACGTGATTGATATTTCTCCCGGCAATCTTTTTTTTTTTTTTCTCCTGGCAATCTTGATTCCAGCTTGTGCTTCATCCAGCCCAGCATTTCGCATGATGTACTCTGCATATAAATTAAATAAGCAGAGTGACAACATACAGCCTTTACGTACTCCTTTTCCTATTTGGAACCAGTCTGTTGTTCCATGTCCAGGACTAACTGTTGCTTCCTGACCCACATACAGATTTCTCAAGAGGCAAGTCAGGTGGTCTGGTATTCCCATCTCTTTAAGAATTTTCCACAGTTTATTGTGATATACAGTCAAAGGCTTTGGCATAGTCAATAAAGCAGAAGTAGATATTTTTCTGGAACTTTCTTGCTTTTTCAATGATCCAGTGGATGTTGGCAATTTGATCTCTGGTTCCTCTGCCTTTTCTAAAACCAGCTTGAACATCTAGAAGTTCACGGTTCACATAGTATTGAAGCCTGGCTTGGAGAATTTTGAGCATTCCTTGACTATCATGTGAGATAAGTGCAATTGTGCAGTAGTTTGAGCATTCTTTGGCATTGCCTTTCTTTGGGATTGGAATGAAAACTGATCTTTTCCAGTCCTGTGGCCACTGCTGAGTTTTCCAAATATGCTGGCATATTGAGTGCAGCACTTTCACAGCATCATCTTTTAGGATTTGAAATAGCTCAACTGAATTCCATCACCTCCACTAGCTTTGTTCATGGTGATGCTTCCTAAGACCCACTTGACTTCCTATGCTAGAATGTCTGGCTCTAGGTTGGTGATCACACCATCGTGATTATCTGGGTCATGAAGATCTTTTTTGTATAGTTCTTCTGTGTATTCTTGCCACCTCTTCTTAATATCTTCTGCTTCTGTGAGGTCCATACCATTTCTGTCCTTTATTGTGCCCATCTTTGCATGAAATGTTCTGGTTCCTCTGCCTTTTCTAAAATGAGGCTTCCCTTTTGGCTCATCTGGTAAAGAATCCACCTGCAATGCAGTAGACCTGGGTTCATCCCTGGGTTGGGAAGATCCCCCGGAAAAGGGAAAGGCTACCCAGTCCAGTATTCTGGCCTGGAATATTCCATGGACTCTATAGTCCATGGGGTCGCAAAAAGTCAGACACGACTGAGCGACTTTCACTTATCACTTATATACGCACACACAATAATTAATAGAAATGCTAAAAATAAAACTAAAGTCTTCAGATTTTTTGAACAGTGGACTTTCTCCACTAGTCTGCCATGAAATAGACATGTTAACTTCAGCATTCTCTTAGGGCCTGGTTTTGTTTTGGTTTCCTTGTATTCCTATCCCAATAAGTAGCCCCTCCTTTACCAAGGGTTCAAAGCCAGGAGTCACCACAGCACCTAGTCTGTCCTTTGCTTCTCAAACAGAGCTGCATCTCTGCACATTCCAAGCTTCCCTCATTTCAGTTTCTTTCTCTCCACAAAACAAAGTAAAAACCATGTTTCACAGTAGATTTGTTACTGACCTGAGTTCTTGAACTCTGTGTGTGTGTGTGTGTGTGTGTGTGTGTGTGTGGTATGCAGTATGCAGTGTCTTAATTCTCTGACCAGGGGTTGAACCCATGCCTCTTGTCTTGGGAGCAAGGAGTCTTAACCACTGGCCACCAGGGAAGTCCTTGAACTCTTTAATCAGTAGTAATTGATAAGAGGCCAGATGAAAAATTCAGACAAGAGTTAGATGCAACAAGTAGGCAGTTACTTGTAACAGTCTGGCCTCTTAAGGCCAAAGCTAGAGATATGCATTTGATGGTAATTAGTGCAAAGTTCCTATTTAAATAAGACATAGCACTGGATGAGATTATCCAGGAAGGATATGTAGATAAAGCAAAGAATGGGATGCAGGATTGAGCTACATGAGGCCTCTAATATTTAGTGGTCCAGCAGAGGTGGGATAACAGTGAGAGGACCTGAAGAGGAGTACCAAAATGAAACAGTAAAATGTCATGAGAGTGAGGATATTTGCACATGATTAGCAAGGAATTGAGACAGAAAGACTAGGGACCTGTATCAAGCTTAACCAGAAGATCAATGTTCACGGAAATTTATGGCTCAGAGTGATTCTCCTGGGCCCTTAGATATCATAGCACTGGTAGGACGTAGTGCTCAGTACCCAGTCTCTCAGTCGTGTCCTTTTGGTGACCTCATGGACTGCAGCCCGACAGGCTCTTCTGTCGATGGGGTTTTTCAAGCAAGAATACTGCAGTGGGTTGCCATTTTCTCCTCCAGGGGATCTTCCCAACCCAGGGATCAAACGCGTGTCTCCTGCAATAGCAGGTGGATTCTTTACTGCTGAACCACCTGGGAAGCCTGGTAGAATTTAAACCCACAGAAAATTGAATCCAACAGAGATTCTATTTTATTCAGACCTCTTCTGTCCAGGTCTTATGGATTCTGAGAACATGTATAAGAGATGATTGGATGTGAAATATATCCTGAAGAAAATGAAGGTAATGATGAAAAAGTTTTTGTGTATACATTTTATAGTTTCCATGCTGGCTTCATGGTGACTCAGAAGATAAAGAATCTGCCTGAAAAGTGGGAAACCCGGGTTCATTCCCCGGGTTGGACTCATCCTCTGGTACTGACTACCCACTCCAGTATTTTTGCCTGGAGAATTCCATGGACAGAAGAGCATGGCAGGCAATAGTACATAGGGTCAAATAGAGCTGGACACAACTGAGCAACTAACACTTCCAACACAAGCCACGTTCATTTTCTTGTGTGACCAGAAGCTGAATTCCAGGTATAACAGAATATTCTAAGCTGCAGATCCCATATTTATTTTGCTCACTGCCATATCCCCAAGACTTACAGCAGTAGTTTAAGAAAGATCTGTTGAATAAATTCATTCATGGAGACAACAGGGTATTTTATCTCAAAGCAATAATAATACTTTATCCCATTGTTGTATGATGCAGCATTGTGAAAGTTGTCTGCTTCTAGGAGACCAGCATTACATCTATGCATCTTTTTAACCCTTGAACACAACAGATTGTTAATAACAGTCATTTTTGTTGTTTATTCGCTAAGTCATGTCCAACTCTTTGCGACCCCATGAACTGTAGCCCACCAGGCTCTTCTGTCCACGGGATTTCCCAGGTAACAATACTGGAGTGGGTTGCCATTTCCTTCTCCAGATCCATATGTACCTATTAAATAAATCATCAATGTACAATGAGGTTTTAATGTCTCTGTAACCTGCTAGTTTCAACAATGACTGTAAAGTTTCAGTCAGTTGGATTTAATAGGACTGGAACCCAGAGCAACCAGGATGAGATATATAAGAACACTGAAAATAAAAAATAAAAGTAGGCATACAGCCAGACTGGTAGATGGTATTGCCTTCAGATGAGTCCCAGGTGCCCAGATTGTGTCAGTCATCCCACAGGAGCTGTTAGTCTTCTGCTCTTCAGGATTGTGCTTGAAGAGTGCGTGTTCCTGTTCATCCTGGTTTGTGAGGCTTAACGGTTCGATGAAGTACTTTTGATCTCCCTGACTGAAGTAACCCCTGAAAAACAGAAGAGTCTAAGCTTCCTAAAAATATTCCAGTTTTGAGTGTTAAAGACTTGTAGACTCTAAAAAGTGACTGTCACCAAAGGATTCCAAACTCAGGGCAGTGGAATATAGTATAACATTACAGCTGAAGACACCTTTAGAGACCACGTAAACTTGTTTTCTCTATGAGGAAACTGGACCTGTTGGGGAGAAGTGACTACTGCAGTCAGACTGCTATGTCAGAGCTGGTGCTATAAGGAAATTTTGTGACCCTCAGTCCAATGGTCTTCCAATTCCCATGCGTTGTCTGCTCTAGAGGTACACTGACAATGAAAGAGACTTTGGAGTCTTATAGCAAGGGTTAAAATTCTGGGTCTATGACTTAAAGTTGCATAACCTCAGTTTCTCCATCTACAAAATGGGAATGATAATATCTACTGAAGAGTATAGTTGTAAAGGCTGAAGGAGATAAGATGCAAAGCACACAGTCAATGAATATTATCATTTTCTTCTCACTTCTCTCTGCTGAAGTCCTGAGCTAGGATTCACTTAACCATTATTTAGGGAGCACCCATTATTCACTAGACATTGGAGCAAGGGCAAAAGGTAAAAAGGAAAAGAGTCAAACTCTCTCATCTCAATGAGCTTATATTAAAATGAGGAAGACGGAAGTGAATCAAATGATCACATTGGATCTACAAATACACATATGATGTATATGTAATATATACAATTACAGCAGATAATTGCTAAGAAGGAAAAGTCTAAGAACATACAGTAGTAGGGAGACTGGACTAAGTGTACATGGAATTAGAAGAGTGGGTGTAGAGAGATAAGTTAGACGATTTCAATATTTATCCACCCTGTTGATTTAACTGTGCCAGGTCTTAGTTGTGGCATGTGAGATTTTTAGTGTGGCTTGTGGGATCTAGTTTACTGACCAAGGATCAAACCTGGGTGCCCTGCCTTAGAAACAGGGAATCTGAGGCACTGGACCATCAGGGAAGTTCCACTTAGGTGATTTCTTGCAGTGGTCTGCATAAAGGATTATGGCAGTTGGGACTAGGATGTGGCAGCAGAGAGAGACTATAGTGAATAATCTCAGGGAATATTTAGAACATATAATCAACAGGGTTCATTAAATTAATTGAAAATGTGTATTTGAAAGGCAAGAAGTCATCAAAGAACCTAGGTTTCCGGATTAGGCAAGTGGTTGGTTGACTGTAACATTCACTGAGATGGAAATCACTGGAAAAATACCACATTAGGGAGAAAACCATTTGTAGTATATTAAGATTGAGATTTCCTTGAAATCTCCAGATGTGGAGAGATATAGAGTTATGGAAGAGGAAATGAGAGAATCAAGTCTGGGCATCGGAAGAGATATCTTATTGTAGACAGATACATGGCAAGTCATAAACATCCAGAAAGAAATGGATGTCATAGGAATGGATAGAACACACTAGAAAGAGTTTAGAGTGAAGAGAGGTTTCATTCCCTATAGGCTCTGACTCTAAAACTAGGACTCCATAACCTATATTTTGAAAGCAAGCAGACAAACAAAAACAACTCTGCAAGCAATTCAGGGATGTAATTTATAAACTGCTATCAAGAAAAGCCATGTTTCCTTCAAATTTCAAAATTTTTGAGTCTTTAGAATTCAAACTCAACTATAGTACAATTCATTATATTTGAGATTCTTTATATTATTCACACATATCATCATCATCATCATCACAGGAACACACAAACCATCAGGAAGACTTCCTTACCTTAGACCTCTACATGTGCTGATGCTAGCATCAGAAACTTTTTCATTAACGATGTGTCCTTGGTAATAACAGTTATCCTAGGAAAAAGGGGAAAGGGGGTTGACAAGGGACAAGTGTGCATGATTTTAGACCAGCAACTAAATTTGAGTTTGAAATCTTGAAATGGTATCAAAACTGTTTTCAAACCATTTTATGCTAAACAGCAGTCAATTAGAGCTGTAAAAAAATTTTTTTAACCAGCCTTTTGTGGATAAAATTTTCATCATTTAGTTGATGATCCCAAATGCCTAGGAGGCATTAACTATACCTTGTTGCAAATTTTATTGTTGCAGAAGAAGAATGCCAGGGATGAATAGGGTCTGGGAAAAAACAAACTCATAGATGTAAGTTTAAAACCTGAGTCCCTGAAATACCAGACATTCATTCTTTCCCTGGATAATTAATTGTTCATTGAGTTTTCCTAACACCAACAAGCTCTTTCCAATGAATGGATTATTCAGATTGTGTTGTTGTTTCTTGATTTATCCAAAGAGTGCCACCAGGCTAACTGGATTAATATTAACACAACAACTCTGTCTCCACTTGAAGCAAATGCTCAACCTTAATGCTTTTTCATGTGGATGTCCAGTCAAATTCACCTTTCTACTTTGGGACAGGCAGCGTGTTGGCCAACATAAACCTCTGCATTGCTATGGAAGAGAATTCTTGAAGAGCTTTCTCAGAAAAGATGGCAAAGATAAAACATCCCTCATACCTCTCCATCCTGTCTTCTCTGAATAAGAGTCCAAAGTGGAAATTATTTAGGGAAAACACAGAATTCTGCAATTCTAACGTTGAGGATATAGGATTGAGTTTGAGAGGCTACATGACACGGAGAGGTGATTGGCGTTGACTGAAAACACCAGACACACGTAATTCTTTACTTTTCTAATGAAAACAAGAGGCTCCTTCTGCCTGCTCTCCTATAGGGAGTGCTTGAAGGCTGGAAAGCCTTACCAAGGTGGTCAAGGGATGGGTTTGTTCTTGTCCAACTGTAAAAATGTTGGAGGGTCTATTAAGAATTACTACTGCTCCTGTTTTGTAAGTTCATTTGAATCATTTTTATTTAGATTCCACAAAGTGATATCATATGATATTTATCTTTGTCTGCCTTACTTCACTTAATCTCTAGGTCCATCCATATCCTGCAATTAGAATAATTTAATTCTTTTAATGGTTGAGTAATATTCCATTATATATATGTACCACATCTTATACCTACTACTATATATATAATAATAATCAACTATAGCACAGGGAACTCTACTTAATAATCTGTAACAACCTATATGTGAAAAGAATCTGGAAAACAACAGATACATGTATATGAATGACTGAATCACTTCTGTTATACACCTGAAAGTTGCTGTGCAACTTTACAATGTTCTAAATCAACTCTACTCCAGTAAAAAAAATTAAAAAATTATGAATTATTACAGCTGAAAAAAGCAACATATATTTCACTTTCACTACTTGTCTGGCAAAGACACTGCCTCTGGGTATGTGGGTCACACCCCCAATTAACAGTGAATCTAGGATACTCTGCTTTACCATGATCTGTGGGCTCGTGGTGACTGCCTTTCCACTGGAATTATAATATGTTTCTGTGTAGCCTGGTGCAAGGAGATTCCTGGGGGAGAAAAAGAAATGTCATTTTTATTCACGCTAACTGCGAAGTCCAGTGATTCAACTGAGAGATTTTCCTGGATGTGGTGAGCTTTTCCTCCTAGTCCCCCAAGACAAATCCAACATGAAAGAGGTACTTAAACAGGAGGGAGTGAGAAGGGCAGGGAAATTCCTGAGTAGTGTGCAAAAATGTCTGTTTCCTCATCAAACTTTGCATGCTTGTCAGAGGGGTGATTAGAGGCAAAAATAGAACTGAAATGGGCAAGGTTGATAAAAATGACTGAGAAGAGCAAGGTTCACCCCACCACCAGCTTCGGATGACTGCCCTTTTTCACCCAGTCCTTGTCAGTTACCAGTAACAGTTAACAATTGCAGCAGTGGAAAGTGTATTGAAAATTGACTTGCACTTGGCAGTTAGGGACCTTTCAGCATTTCCACTGAGCTTCTTAAAATTCTTTCAAGGCCTCACCAGCAAATAGGAGTCTGAATATTTTTTTTTAAGAGGCAGGGCAAGGAGAAAAGGGAGTAACTAATATGTATTAGATACTGTCTCTATCCTGGCCGCTGGAATAGATAAATTATGTGTAATGTTTAATCATTTCAACAGTCCGAACAAGTTAAGTATTACCTTCCTTATATTTCAGATGAGATTAAATAGTGACAAAGAATCTATCCAGGTCTGCCTGAATTCAAAGCCTGTACAATTTCCGTTGCATCAAACTATTTCCATACTCTAGTCAGTTGTGACTTTTTGTAAAATATTTGAGGGAGGGAAAGCATCTCACTGTTCCTATATTGAACAGTTTAGGGATTAAAAAAGCTTGAAGGAATAGGACTAGGAAAAACTACTTTGGAAATAGTGTAGACATAGGATGATCAAGATCTGGATGGGAGCTGAGGCAGTGAAGTTTGAAAAGCAATGTTGAATTTAGATGAACTGACTGAAGGAATCAGAGACAATGAAATGTTTGAGAATATGGAAGGTTGGTGGATGTGGGTAGAAAGCAAATTGGTGTTGCAATTAGGGGATCCCGATTTTTATTTTACCACTGACTCGAATTTTGGCTCTAGAATTTAACACATATATGTCTTTTTTCTAATCTTTCAGTGTTAAAATAATAAAATGCAATAATGCATGGGAAGATTTAAAACTCTATGCTATTTCATAGAAGTTGCTAAAATATATGTCTGCTTGCATTGTGTTTTATGACTCCAACTATCAGAACACTAGTCAACTGTGGTTTTACTCAATGTGTCTCTACTACTTCAGTAGGAACAAATATTCAAGGAACCCATTGGGTCAATTGAGAGTAAAAGCTGAATATCCAAGATTTCCAGGAGCCCCTAGGTAGTAACAGACTCAATTAGTACACTTTCCATATGCTAACTGGTTGTCGGTGAGAATAACATCAGAAGTATAGGCACTTACTTGTTTTTTTTCAAGTAAAGCACTGCAATTTTTCCATTAACCGTCATTTCATACTTCAATTCAGTTTCAAAATTTTCCTGCAAAAATACACAAACATTTATTGGCAATTAAAAACATACATACACAAATTCATCTGGCTATGTTCATCACTAGAAACAATGCCTGCTTTTTTCCCCCAGTAATTGCTGTAATCCCAAACGTCTACTTCTGTTGCTTTGAACAAATCAAACGACTGCCAATTGAAAAGACAAATTATCTGAGATCTTTATGCCAAGTCATCTATCCATCCATCCGGTTGCTCATTCTACAAAGACTAAGTGCAGTTTACATGCCAGACACCGTTTGATTCTGGGAATGGGCTTCTAAGCAGGAAAAATTGGTACCTACTATCAGAAAACTTATAGCCTTGTGAAAAAGACACAATAAAAGTGAGTTGCCTGTGATAAGGGGCATAAATATGGAAGCAGGGTAGGATGTCTGATATCTTAAGGGCAGGAAAGGCTTTCCTGAGGAAATAATGAAAGCTAAGATATGAATTGAACAGGTGACACAGCATGGGGAAGTGGTTTGAGAAGAAAAACTTGTACGCACACAGACCCAAAGACCTGGAAGCCTGTCACTGACGTCTTTTCTTGATAGTGCTGTGTCTTTGTTGCTGTGCACGCTTTGTCTAGTTGTGGTGAGTGGGGGCTACTCTTCATTGCGGTGCACAAGATTCTCATTGGGGTGATTTCTCTTGTTGAGGAGCATGGGCTCCATGGCACCTAGGCTTCAGTAGTTGCAGCCCAAGGGCTCTGGAGAATGGGATCAGTAGTTGTGGTGCACATGGCATGTGGAACCATCCCAACCAGGGATAGAACGAACCCCTATCTCCTGCGTTGGTAGGCAGATTCTTCTTACTGTACCACCAAGAAAGTCCTCACTAATGTGGTCTACAGGTCTTCTCAAGGCTAAGTGGAGGACAGAATATGGGAAAAATAACACAAATTTGTACTTGAGGGCAGGAGGAGGTCATCAGGAAGAAAATACAGTCTCAGGTGTTCAGAAAGAGAAGACAATGTCACTTCCAGTACACTGTGTAGAAAAGAACTATTTTAAGTTTAGATTTATGTATACAGGAGGAGACAGGTGTCTATCAAAGGATTTTAAAAAGATGTTATCATGTACTGAATTCTTACTTTGTTCTACAAAGCAGGGTTATAAGCCATGGTGGCATATAATATCTACCAATTCTCTGGGAAGTGCCAGGACACTGTTATTATTAAAGAGATCCAATATGGCAGACCAAATGCAATGGAGCACCACTTATGGCTGAGAGTTGTTTCCACTGCTGTGTTGCACTTAAGGTCAAGCTTTCCTGTCTCTTCCCTCTCCTGAGAAAGGGAATAGGACCTGAGCTCATCCAAGGACAACAGAAAGTTAGAGCCATCTAGACCTCCCTGGTGGCAAAGTGGATAAGAATCCACCTGCCAATGCAGGGGACGCGGGTTCGATCCC
This sequence comes from Cervus canadensis, assembly GCF_019320065.1. NCBI lineage: Eukaryota > Metazoa > Chordata > Mammalia > Artiodactyla > Cervidae > Cervus > Cervus canadensis. The sequence goes on along the minus strand of NC_057415.1, from coordinate 5,260,971 downwards.
TGCTTCGAGAAGTTTCCATATGCTGTAGCTGCAACTATGCCCATGAGTCACAGCTACTGAGCCCATGATGTCACAGCTCCTGAAGCTCACAAGCCTTATAGCCCATGCTTTACAACAAGAGAAGCTACTGCAGTGAGAAGCCTGTGCACTGCAACAAAGACCGAGCGCAGCCAAAATAATAATAATAAATAAAATAAATAAAACTTTTTTTAAAAAAAGAAAGGGCCATCCATTCAAAATATTGTACAGGGATTTGCCATCTCCAAAGTCAGTTATTTCAGCCCAAATTTCCTTTAAGCGATCAGCTTTTGAAGGCTCATCTGGTGTTAAAAAGCCAGGACCATAAATATCCTACACTGTGGGTCTAAATGAGGGGAAGCTGTTGCTATTCAGTTCATTTTCATGAATAACAGGAGCTGCAAAAAGCCTGAAGGTTGAAAACAAATGTCATGGGGAATCATTGTCACCACTTTTTGTTCAGGTTTAAGAAAGGCCAGATAGAATGAAAATATCAGGAGAATGCTAGATTTGACCTTCCATACAAAAGAGCCTTCTCAAATATCTATTTTCTGTCATGAAAGGTTTGTGGTGGATAGTAAGCTAAAATATTGGGTTGACCAAAATGTTTGTTTGGGTTTTTCTGATATAAACACAAAAGAACCTTTTGGCCAACCCAATATTAGTTGGAGGTTATTTCAGAAAGGATAATTGTGGAATGGAAGTTTTAGCTGACATTAGCATCAAGGGTATAGATGAAAGGAAACAGCAAAGAAGAAAACCAGAGACTATGAGAAAGAGGGCTTCCCTGGTGGTTCAGTGGTAAAGAATCACCTGCCAAGGCAGAAGACACGGTAGACACGGGGTTGATCCCTGGGTCAGGAAGATCCCCTAGAGAAGGAAATGGCACCCACTCCATTTTCTTGCCTGGAAAATCCCATGGACAAAGGAGCCTGATGGGCTACCAACCATGGGGTTGCAAAGAATCAGACACGACTGAGTTGACTGAGCGCTAGACGGTGAGGACTGGGCAACATTGCAACTGCACTTCTCAAGTAGAAGTTCATGGTGAAGGACAAGGCCTGCTAGTAAGAAGTGTGTCTGAATTAGGAGTTGGGAGAGGAAGTGGGCACCTTGATTTGGAGAGATTCTACTAGAAGGAAATGACTTGGAGCCCACAGAGTAAGATTAGCTGGGCCCAGGGATATATAAATAAAATTTCCCTCTAGGAAACACCATGGGTAAGGACTACTGGGTGGATTGGGAAGGTCATGGTTCTGGATGCTTCTGGGATGGCAAGTGATCACACCAAGGAAACTCCAGAAGTCCAGGGAGTTAATTCTAGTAGCACAACTGTGATCACAACATATGGTAATCTTAGCTCTAGAAACCCTGTTGGACCGAGTTAAGGTCTGAAATTGTTTGCACTGTAGGGGAGGCATTGTGGTGCCAGGCTTCCCAGGAGGCTCAGTTTGTAAAGAATCCGCCTGCAATACGGGAGACCTGGGTTCAATCCCGGTAGGGAAGATCCCCTGGAGGAGGGCATGGCAACCCACTCCAGTACCCTTGCCTGGAGAATCCCCGTGGACAGAGGAGCCTGGTGGGCTACAGTCCGCGGGGTCACGCAGAGTGGGACACGCCTGAGTGACTAAGCACAGCACAGTGTGGTAACCAGATATCCTACTCTGGGTCACAGGCTGACAGCAGGATGGGTTTGGCCTCTAAGGAAGTGTGTGATCTGAAGGCAGAATCCTAGGAAGAATAGTGATCAACTTCAGAATGTAAGTTTCAACATCAGGGACCTTGACTAAGTATTTGCTGAATATGCATCTATGGAGGTATATAGGAAATGTATTCCACTTATTCATTCATCTATTTGTTTACTTATTTGCTCACTTATCCCACAAAAGCTTATTCAAACCTCTTTATGCCATGTATGTAACATACAATCAAGAATACAATCATGAATAAAATCTTCAAAATTCTACCTTGGCTATTAGTGCCTCCTCCAGAAAAGTTTTCAAAGGATTACTTCACTCCAGCTCAAATCTTAAGTGACTTGAACAAGTGTGATGAAGTCAGAGAGATGGGGCCATGTTCTTGGCACACCTGACAGGTAATGCTCGTGCCTTAGTGCTCTGGTCCAGCAGGGGGCACAGTTGTATAATAATAAGTACAAGAGTCCTCTATTTTACCTTAAGTGAGTGAGTGCTCAGTTGTGTCTGACTCTTTGCAAAGTCACAGACCGTAGCCCATGAGGCCCCTCTGTCTGTGAGACTTTCCTGGCAAGAATACTGTAATTGGGTTGCCATCTCCTCCTCTGGGGGATTATTTTGACACAAGGATCAAGCCCATGTCTCCTGCGTCTCCTGCACTGCACGCAGATTGCCTTGAGAAGTGATCAGTTCAGATTGAGATCTATGTAGGTCCCCTAAGTCAGGCATTAGAAATTCTCAATGTTTCAAGTAGTTGCTAATTAATTATTTGCACAAGGAAGACCAAAAGTCTCAATATAGAAATCACCAAGATCATTTCCAAGAACTTGGTTTCCACCTCAAAATACTCAGTAAGAAAGGTAGCTGGCATTTTTTTAGATACTGCCAGAGAGCTTTTGAAGAAAGTAATATTGACTCAAAAGCCAGTACATATGGGTCCTATATAAATTTAGCAGAAATGTTTTGTTGAGAGACTATTATTTTGGGAAACAGAGTCTTCTCTGACTTCAGTTGTTATACATGTGCTTGCGTCAGAAAGAATAACCTGTGAGGAACTTTGTCCAGTTGGGGAATAGGAACTTCCCATGAGTTTCATCTTACAGTAGGTAGATGTAAAAGTTATTTCCATCTCATATATTTGTATTTTCCTGGCTCTCAGCAGAAGAATTGCAGGTGTAGGTAATTAGAAAATTTCTGTGGAGTGAATCATCATGTTTCAGCTTCCGTTTTTTGACTGAGAATGTTTTTTCGTCAAGTGCTAAGAATTCTACAAACTTTAATAACCACTTCTTTTGAAAAAAGCAGGGTAAGTTTTGTGTTTAATTACAGTAATTAATACTAATTTACTACATATCTATGCATGCATTCACCCACAATATTTTATTTTTTTACTTAAATTTTAGTGTTCACAGTTTTGTTTCTATGTGGAGCCTGGCAGGGGTCCATGGGGTCGCAAGAGTTGGACACAACTTACTGACTAAACCACCACCACCGTGTATCTAAAGATGATGATAGATAGAGATAAAAAATACTGTATAAAATTCTTTAAAAGTAACAGACTGAATTATGAATTGCCATAAGTAATTAAAGTTTACTCTCTGTGTGACCTTGGATAGTTTATTTCAACTGTCAGAATTTTAGCATCAAAATAAAGCTAATAATAGAATGTTGGGTTATCATGAAGATTAATAAAGATATTGGTCAAAAACATACACAAATGTGTATATGTCTATCTAGAAAAAATGTATATACTTATATATGAAATATATTTATATATATATGAAAGTGAAAGTGAAGTTGCTCAGTCATGTCCGACTCTTTGTGACCCCATGGACTGTAGCCTACCAGGTTTCTGCGTCCATGGGATTTTCCAGGCAAGGGTACTGGGGATTGAACCCACATCTCCCATATTGCAGGCAGACGCTTTACCCTCTGAGCCACCAGGGAAGTGTGTATATCTATATCTATATCTATATCTATATTATAGAGAGAGAGAGATACATGGGCATGCTCAGTTGCTAAGTCATATCTGACTATTTGCAACCCCATGGACTAAAGCTCACCAGGCTCTTCTGTCCATGGAATTTCCCAGGCAAAAATACTAGAGTGGGGTGCCATTTCCTCTTCCGGGGATCTTCCCAACCCAGGGCTAGAACCAGAATCTTCTGCATTGGTAGGTGGATTCTTCACCTCTGAAACACCTGGGAAGCCCATATATTTGTGTGTGCTTATATATATATATATATACATATATTCAAAATTCTTTATTAAATCAAAAGTTGTACCTGTTGACCTGGATCCTTGACTTCTCTTTTACGTAGCGGATGAAGTCTTTTGGGATAAACAACTTCATAGTTTTTCATTCCTGGAAGCTCTTTTATAGAATTTACTGAAAAAAAAAAAAAAAGTTGGAGAAGATTCAGCCAAGCAGAACTAACATAGGCTACTTGGTAATGGCCTTGCTGATGGCATTGCTAATGAATGATGCCACATGCAGGGGCTTTAACTGAGTTATATGAGAGAGTTATACAAGTGCCACCCTTAGAAACAACCAACAAAATCAGAAACCCGCTCCTTTTCTCATATCTTTAACCTATATCTTCAGATATTTTTTCCACTGAAAGTTTAGCATAATTTCTCAGCTTAGTAAATATGTTTCTTTGGAATTTCCCCACTTCTCTTTGTCGCTAAGATCCCCTAGAGGAATGGAGCAAACAGTACAGACAAAAACCAGGACAGGAGAGAAGGAATCAAACTAATGCTCCAGAAAGCTAATCAGTGTCAGAATAATCAAATCGAAGCACTCTGAAATTACACGGTATTATAAAAATTAAATAATGAATGGATGCCATTTCAGATTCAAGTATATCTCTGTTGGGTTTTCCAACAGCAATATTTTTTTTACTAGTGAAAGAAACTGAATCAGTAGGAAAAGTCTCCAGTACCAGCTCCATGGATTGGGCCAGCTTTTGCAGTACAGACAAACCTTCATGTTTTTGCAAACAAATACCAAAAAAGAAAAAGAAAATTGGAGAAGGAGACAATTGGAACACTAGGACTGGTCAGGAAGGGAAATTTTTGAGCCTGCAGTTATGTTGAAAGAGAATTGGAAGGCTTCAACTTTCTATCTGCATCTTGAGATCTCATATCAATGTTGCTTCTAGAAGTTTTCATGTTTTTTGGTTTTTTTTGGAGAAATTCAGATTTCCCAAAGCTAACACAAGAATTTTCTATTTTCTTTTTTATTTGCCCATATGGTTCATCACAGAATGTAGGCACAGGGAAATAAAGGTATACAACTTGGTTTCAAACTTCTGGCCAACCCAGAGTTAGGTCCTAACTGTGACTGCAAAGGCTTTAAATGACTAGAGGGTATTCTTAGCTTATTAAAATAGGTAAATCTAGGGCCTTCCCTGGTGATCCAGTGGTTAAGAATCAGCCTGCCAATGCAGGAGACAAGGGTTTCATCCCTGGCCTGGGAACTAAGATCACATGTGCTGAGAGCCTGTGTACTAGGAAAAAGACGCAAGGCAGCCAGAAATTTAAAAATTATAATAATAAAAATAAATAAAATAGGCAAACCTAAATTCTATGATAATACAAGTTTATGTGACTGTGGTTGATCTTATAGCAAAGAAAACAGTATTTTTCATTAATCAACTTGCATGAATGTATACCTGTCCCAGTGATGCTACAGAGAAGAAAAATGTTTATTTTCTCAAAGTCTCTTCAGAAACTAAAGTAGAAACTTTCCAAAATTGCCTAATGATGTTGATTTTGTTTTATCATTTTAGGATGGTTTTCATTCATCTGACCATTCTTACAGCCATTTGCATTTAACTCTGAAGGATAGAAAAAGTGATTAAATTGTCAAAGAGCTCATTGGGTTCAAAATGGAGTGCTTAAGTAACAAAATGGCTTTTCTTTCACTGACTGAAGATTTACCTTTAAAAACATTCCCAAAACACTTAAAGCCATGACATCAACACTTACGTTAACTTTGGGTTTAGTTTGGGTTTTTTAATTGTTCAGAAAATGTGGTCAAATTAAATGATTTCTAAGGACAGTTCAAGCAGTCTGGGCATCTTCTATTTTTATCTAGTTAATTTTTGGTAAAGGAAAATAATAGCATTAGTTTTAGAAGTTCATAACTGAAGTTCAAAATCTTAAAGGAATATTAAATCAATCATTTTCTTTCCATCTGGTGAAAACTGTCATTGTTGTTGTTGTTCAGTCCCTCAGTCGCTAAGTCACATCCAACTTTTTGTGACCCCAGGACTGCAGAACACCAGGCTTGTTCAAGTTCATGTCCATTGAGTCAGTGATGCCATCCAACCATCTTGTCCTCTGTTGTCCGCTTCTCCTCCTGCCTTCAGTCTTTCCCAGCATCAGGGTCATTTCTAATGAGTCGGCTCTTCTCATCAGGTGGCCAAAGTATTGGCTACTTCAGCATCAGTCCTTCAAGTGAATATTCAGGACTTATTTCCTTTAGGATTGATCTCCTTGCAGGTTTGATTTCCTTGCAGTCCAAGGGACTCTGGAGCATCTTCTCCAGCACCACATTCAAAGGCATCAGTTCTCTGGCATTCACTCTTCTTTACGGTCCAGTTCTCACATCCATACATGACGACTAGAAAAACCATAGCTTTGACTATATGGACCTTTGTCAGCAAAGTAATGTCTCTGCTTTTTAATATGCTTGTTCCTTGGAAGAAAATCTATGACAAATCTAGACAGCTTATTAAAAATCAGAGACATTACTCTGCTCAGAAATTAAATGATGGTAGAAACACAATTCCCTATAGCCTCCCATTACTCTGTGTATAAATACACCAAAGGCACCCATGTGCTATCTGGTGATTGTGTCCAATAGACACAATTAGTCCCATTTACGTGGAGCTCATGAAGCCATACATTCCACCAATGCTGCAACCAAAGTAACTCTTCTAAAAATGCTGCATGAAAAATGGCTTTCATTCATAATACACATTATTCTGATGGGGAATATTAGTCCAAGCTGCCCTCAGGTCATAAAAAAATAACTATTCAATTAATTTTATTTTATAAAAGCAGAGGGTGATAATGCTCACATGCTCCCCACCAGAGGTGGTGAGTGGAAACAGGCAAATCCACCCAAGACAAGTTTTCTCTGATGTCCACATTGATCTCCATGCACCCAGTTCATAATCCAAATTCTAACATTTCATGAAATCAGAAATCACCAACTGACTCTTAAATGTGAAGTCTAAATATGTAAATCTGTGGAGAAATGTCTTTGCAACTCTTTGTTTGATGGCCAAACACTTCCAATGGACAACCAAATTAAATCAATGAATAAACCAAACTAGCTGAGTTTTTCTAAAGCTTCCAGCAACCTCTCGTATTTTCTTCAGTTTGAAGTGAACAGATTTCCAGCTCTTCATGCTCTTAGAACACAGGACAGCTCTAAGGAAAACAGATAGAATTTCCCTTAACAGCCCTTCTTTTTCTGAAACCCAGAAAGCCCCCGAAAGAATGAGACTTGAGATATAACTGATTATACAGCAGGAAAAGAGAGCCAATGGACCCAAATGCTATTTGGCTCATTCATACTTAAGTGTGATGGAGATACTGCAGTCTCCTCCCAGCTGGAGAACATCAGGCTAATTACTCTGAAGCCTGTGGAATGATCACAACTAACTGCTATCCAGGGAGTCCACAAATCTGAGACAAAACACAATATGTTTCCACCAATTCATTTCAACACTTGATTTTTTCTCCCCCACAGAACTCACAAACTAGATTAGTTCTAACTAGCAGAACTGGATCAAAAAAGAAAATTGTTATTTGGGTTTGGATTGGATCATTATTTTCAGTGTTTAATAGTTCTAGAAAAGTTAAATCTTTCATTTTTGGACTGTTAAGCACTTTTTATTTGGAAATAAATTCAAATGTACATGAGAGTTGCAAGAATAGGAATAGTACAAACAACATCTTTATATCCTTTGCCCAGATTTACCTGATTCACAGATTCACCCTTTTCGAAACATCCTGATGAGGGAGAAATAAAGTATTCTTGTAAGCCACATTGTTGTAAAACAACAATGTTTTAAGGTTGTTCTTACTGAAATTTTGCATATTCTCAGTCTCTCACATATATAAATATGTTATATACATGTGTGTATATATACATATACACACAACTTTTTTTCTAAACATTTGAGGATGAGTAGTTACATTAGATACACCATAATTCTTTACTCCTACAAACTTCAATATTTCCTAAGTATAAGAATATTCTCTTATACCACCATAGCCCAGCAATCAAATTTAAGAAATTTAACACTGACCCAAGACTTTACCATCTATATTTCAATTTTTTCAATTGACCCAGTCATATCCTTTTTGGTATTTTATTCATTCCATTGTAGGGTCCAGTGTAGGATCAGGTATTTTATTTAATTTTCGTGTCTCTCTACCTTTTTTAATCTAGAATCTTCCCTCCCTTCCTTCTTCCTTCCTGTTTCTGTCTCTCTTTTACTTCCTCTCTCTGTCTTTACTTGTGTGCATGCTAAGTCACTTCAGTCATGTCTGAGTGTTTTCCACACTATAGACTGTAGCCTGCCAGGCTCCTCTATCCATGGGATTCTCCAGCAAGAATACTGAAGCGGACTGCCACACCCTCCTCCCGGGGATCTTCCCAACACGGGGGTCAAAGCCCCGTCTTGTCCCCTACACTTGCAGGTTGGTTCTTTACCACTAGCACCGCCTGGGAAGCTCTTCTCTGTCTCTAGAAAAAGTTAAATCTTGTTTACAAGATTAATAAAACTGACATTAATCTGGAAGGCTACTTTATTTTTTAATATGCATGGAGCATTTTGGAGTTTAGCCCTTTTGTATGTAATAGTGATATTTTCATTTTATTTTCAAAGATACTGTTTAAAGAAGTATCTTTCCAAACTAAACACATGATGTTGAGCCCCAAATCAGGGTTTATGCAATGACATTGACTTAAGTTCTGGAATTCTCTGTACCCCATCAAACTATCTGATGATTTTAAACTTTATGTAATAAAAAAAAAGTACAGACACTAAGGGAAAAAACACATCTTAATTAAGTCTATCATTTTGGTTATTAAGATTAAAATACAGATATTCTTCTTAGTCTTCTAGTTACCTGATGAAAGCAATAAGAAATTGCTAATTTGAAGTAAAGTGATTTCAAAAGGTACTATATTCCCTGGGTATTCTGCTGAAATAAAGACCTTTTTCCTTGGTCTCAGTTCTTCACCCCCAAGCACCTGCCACATTCTTTAAATTTTTTCCCCCTTTCCACAAGGAAATCTCATAAGTTATTTTTCTTGAGGGATTGTAAAGCTCATTACAAACAGTTGGCCTGGTTTATCTCATCTTTTAAATTTCACATATTTAAGAACTGGGCAAAAGTATGCTGGGAGTGGCTCTTGTTTATTCTCTGGGTGATGAGGGCAGACAAAAAAAAAAGGGAGATGGGAAAGTGAAAATTGTTCTACTTCTTACATTTGTCTGGAAAAGAAATTAATATGGGAATGATATCAGGGTATTTCAGTGACCATAGAAACACTCTTGAAAATACACATTGGAAGGTAAGAAGAGAGGGAGCTTTCTGTCCCAGATGGAAGATGGGGGGCAGGTGAGCTTTCTGTAAGGACTCTCCTCCCCATCCTCACAAAAGCCACTTCAGAACCTTGGTCCCCCACCACCAAGCATTCAGAGATATCGTACTTTTAGACACAACTTCTAAAAATATTGTCTCTCTTGGGGCAATAGTTGTGAATGCAAAGACAGGGGAACAGAACTGGTTGGTATGCCCAATTTCATCAAAAAGGCTATAATGTGGGTGGCACCCAGTGTCAGCTATGCTATTCTGTCAATGGATCCAGCTTGAACTTTATGCTGTTGGATAAGGCTAGTACACAAACAATTCTTATGTTTCAACCAAGCAAAGGGCCTCAGAGAGTTTTTAGTGATTGTATTTTCAGAAAATGTGGGAAAAGAAGGTGTCTAGTAAGTTTGATTTTTAAAAAATAGGAATTCTAAGTCAATAATTTAAATATCTAGCACAATTATTTTTTTAAATTAATTTTTATTGGAGCATAGTTACTTTATAATGTGTTAGCTTCTGCTTCACAGCAAGGTGAATCAGCTATATGTATAAATATATGCCCTCTTTTTAAAATTTCTTTCCTTCTTTTTTTTTTCCTTGCCTAACACTGTTGTATACTGAAAGATGTAATATAAAACCTTCCCAGGTCTATAGAAGAAATCAGAAACCAGGGTAAAAGGAAAATCATTTTTAGTGACAAATACTGAGTGGGTGCAAGGGGTAAGAGAGTCTTTCCCTTCCTAACCTCATCCTTCTTGTTGATAAGTTAGTCTCATTTCTAGGTCCCAACAAACATTCTAAAACCCAAGAAAATGTTTACCAGGGAAGGAGTCTTAGGCACTGAAGCTAATGTGCTGACTTCAATAAGGTCTAGAAGCAGAAATAATCAAAGGAAATGTGTTATCCAATCTAACATACAAGGGCTTCCCAGGTGGTTCTAGTGGTAAAGAATCTGCCTGCCAATGCCAGAGATGTAAGAGACTTGGGCTCAACCCCTGGGTCAGGAAGATCCCCTGGAAGAGGTCACAGCAACTCATTCCAGTATTCTTGCCTGGAGAATCTCATGGACTGAAGCAACTTAGCACGCATGCACATATATTTATAAATATATTTATTTGGCTGTGCTAGGTCCTATTTGTAGCACTCAGGATCTCTAGTTGCAGCATCCCAACTTCTTACTTTTAGCATGTGGGATCCAGTTCCCTGACCAGGGTCCCCTACGTTGAGAGTGTAGAGTCTTAGCCACTGTACCACCAGGGAAGTCCCTACTTTTGAATTCTTAAACTAAAGATTGTTGCTTGCCATCTGGTACTACAAGAACGAAGTCACTAGCCACTGTAGTAACTGATCTTCAATACACAGCTTGAAACAAGAGTTCAGGGCAAACTTGAGAAATGAGACACTTGGCTCTGGGAGAACCTAGCAGAACAGACCATCAGATAGTTAGATACTTTTAGGAGAAGATATTATAAGCCTAATTTCTTGCATTTTCCCATATCTAGAAAAGCACTAAAATCATTAATGGAGACATCCAGCAGCAACTTTCTTGTGATCAACCTTCTGCCCAAATGTATGGTTGATTGCATGCATCCCCTTTAACAAGATCACTTATATGCTGATCTCCCTGCCCCACCTCTTGAGAGCAATTCCTCAGTTATCTGAGAGGCTGTCTCCCACACTATAGTCCTCATTTTGTCCCAATTAAGCTTGATTCACAAATTTCATATTGCGCCTTTTTTTCAATCAACAAATGTTTGATCTAACCAGAAAAATGGAAGTGAATGATCAACTTAAGCTTAATGGCAGCATTGTTTTGATCAAATAATATTATAGTGCTTTATAAATATGAAATGTTTATTTCTAATGCATTATATTTATTTCTAATTCAATGTCTTTATTATCACCAGTAATGAGAGGACTAAATATAAAAAGGGGTAAGAAGGCAAGAGGAGAAGGGGCGAAAGAGAATGAGATGGTTGGATGCCCTCACTGACTCAATGGACATGAGTTGGAGCAAACCCTGGGAGATGGTGAAGGACAGGAAAGCCTGACCTGCTGCAGTCCATGTGGTCACAAAGAGTCGGGGACATGACTGAACAACTGAACAACAAATACAAAAATGTGATCAAAATGAATAGAGTCAAACCGGCCCCAACAATAATACAGATACCTTCTGAAGCCTCCTGCACTGTAATAACCAGTCAAATCTGCCTCATCGTTAACTACTCTAAAAATGACAAGGTTGATTTTGAGGCCTTCCATTCTTTGACTCAAAGATCATATTCATTGGTTAAATAATGGTGAATGAAGTCTCCCCTCTGACTTCCCTATTCTTAGATCAGATGTGTAAATAGTGGTCAAGAAGTCTCTTTGTTTCTCCTTTATACTATTTATATCGGTCAGAGCCCCCCAAAACAACAGATGAAGCCTGCCAAACTGTTAGTAAAGCTGGTGAAAAAAACTATTGGGAGAAGATGAAAAGCAGGCAGGTATTTAACAGAATCTGTAAAGGAGTTAAATGCCTACCTGGAAGTGGAGCAAGGAGTAAGGTAGCTGTCAGAAGAAGCCGTTGCCACATGCTGGGTGCTCCCAGGAGCCTGGGATCCACTCTTCTCACTCAAGCAGACTGCCCTCCTGGTCTGCCCCTTCCTCCTCTTAAGTGAGACAGACCGAAACCCCAGGGTTCATTCTTGTCTCCGTTTCAGGAAGTGTTTATTAAAGGTGTTGCACAACCTTGGAGCTGTGGTTCTGTGACAACGGCGCAGCAGGGGGAAGTTCTGGCTGATGCCTGGCTCCAAGATCCCTTTATCCTCTGCTATTGTTTCTCTGTCCTTCCCCATGTCCCCCACTCAAAAGCCGTCCATGTCCAATAAAATTCTATATTCCCAGAAGCCACCAGGAGAACGGCTTCAATGTAGATTGATAAATATGTGTATTTATTACCTGTATAAGAAATATACTCATAAGTACACTCTACTATATATAAAATAGATAACCAGCAAGGACCTATTGTACCGGACAGAGAACTCTCCTCAATATTTTGTAATAACCTGTAAGGGACAAGAATATGAAAAAGAAGTAGGTCATGATATAGCAGTTTCCTTCCCATTTAGGGTACCATGGAGCACCTACAGTGTGAATTTATGTAAAATTCTCTTTTCCATTATCTAATATCCTTAGCCTCTTCTTCCACAATAGTGATCTCGGGGAACTTAAACTATCATGAAATAAGAATGTGTGACTCTATAAGCTCAAGGCTTTTGAGCTCCCCAAGGGTATTCATATCATCCATAACAACCAGGAAAGAGGGATTAGGGGAAGGCTTTAAGACTCAAAGAATGTAATTTCCAGAAAAATATCAGGAGTTATCACAGGTGGTAGTGAGTCCAAGTTGGCATGTCCAGCTCTCACACTGTATAGCTAATTAAACAGCTAACACTTATTAGAGCCGCTTACTAAATTCCAGGTCCTTTATGTTAATTATCATATTGATTTTTATAATATCCCTGTTTAATAAATATCTTACCTCTATTTTGTATAAGAAAAAAAATGGGGTTTAAAAGTTTAAAAATTCAAGAGATTGAGACTCAGTTTTCCTTACTTTATAGAATAAAAAGATTAATTAAGCAGCTTGCCCAAAGTCACCTATCTAGTAAGGGGCAGAAGTGGGATTTGAACTTGTGTTGTCTGATCACTTACTTACATGCTTTCTGACTTATACTGATTTAAACACCCAGTTATATTTCTGTTGAGAAATAAATATACAATTCCTATTTTTTAAAAATCCTGAAGTATTATTACAAAACCATTTCTGGTCCACTAAAAATATACATCATTTTATGGATTCTGAAGCACATGCTTATACTAGTGATTGCAATGAAAAAAGACATGTCCAAATGATCATACACTTATTGGCTAGCAACCATAAGGGGATTTTCTTTTTTAACTTACTTACTTGGCTGTGCTGCATCTCAACTGCAGTACATTGTGAGATGTGAGATGTCATGTGTCCTGTGAGATCTTTCAGAGCCCTTGGACTCAGTAGTTGCAATCCCCAGGCTTGGTTGCTCTGTGGCATGTGGGATCCTAGTTCCCCGACCAGTGATCGAACCCACATGCCCTGCATTGTAAGGTGGGTTCTTGACCATCAGGTCACCAGGGAAGCCCACCATAAGGGAATTTTTGAATCTAGTTATTGAATATGTCAGCCATCAGGATCAGGAGTCTCTGTTCTCAACACCTTCAGTGTACAGGTGCTGTGCAGATGAGTCCTCATGTGGTTCAAAAGATGCTTGCCCTGTGGAATTTCTGGGACAGGGGTGAGTCTTCTGAATCCTCAGGATAAGCACTGGCAAGCATGCTTATTCCACATGTCACCTTTACCTTCAGGGCTGCCCTGGTGGCTCAGACAGTAAAGAATCTGCCTGCAGTGAAGGAGACGTGGGTTCAATCCCTAGATCAGGACGATCCTCTGAAGAAGGGAATGGCTACACACGCAAGTATTCTTGCCTGGAAAATTCCATGGACAGAGGAGCCTCGCGGTCTAGAGTTCATGGGGTCACAAGAGTCAGACATGACTGAGTGACTAACACTTTCACTTTCTTTCACTTTACCTTATTCACTTTAATCAATTATAAAGAAGCTGTTTTAGTCTGTATATGCCTTAGCTTTACCTTCTTTCTCAGATGGCTCAGAAGTCTCACTGGTCTATTTTAAAGTCCAGCCTACAGGAATTGATTCAGGAGGTAACATAACGATGAGAACCCAGGCATGGAAAAATATGAGGGGAGAATATTTTGGCAGAAGGAAGAGACAATGCAAAAGGATTCAAGCTGAAGCACAGCTGACACATCCAAGGAAAAAAAGTGAGCTGACGTAGCTGGAGGAACCGAAAGAGGGGAAAAGAGGAAATTGGGTATGTGGGCCAAGGGCCAAATAATGTTGGGCTTTTAAGTATCTTATTTCAAGTGCAAAGGGAAGATCTTGGTGGTGTTTGAGCAGAGGGCAATATATGTTACTGCACGTTTCTAAAAGATTATTCATACAGCAAAGAGAGTAATGGAATCAGAAAGACATCAGGAAATGGAAGAAGAAATAATTACGAAGTGACTAAGACATGTTAGTGAAAGTAAAGTAGTTCAGTCATGTCCAACTCTTTGCGACCCCATGGACGGTAGCCTGCCAGGCTCCTCCATCCATGGGATTTTCCAGGCAAGAATACTGGAATGGGTTGCCATTTCTTTCTCCAGGGGATCTTCCCAACCCAGGGATCGAACCCATGTCTCCTGCACTGCAGGCAGACGCTTTACTGTCTGAGCCACCAGGGAAACTCAGACGCAGAATATCCAATTGTTAATTCAAAAAATAGATTCAGATTTCAGACTAGAGATCTATTTCAGAAAATAATAGATTACATATACTGAACTTTCATATGTGAATCAACACTTTTTATCTTCACATTGTTCCTACGGACTAGGTAATAGTTTCATTATCATTTTAAAGAATAGTGTGTGCCCCTCAGGAGCACAGTTCACTGGGAGATGACTGCCAGAAAAAGAAAATCCTTTAGGCATGCTGGCTGGGAACAGATCGATAGTGAGAGGATCTAGCACCAAGCAGGAAACAGTGAGGATCAATGCACCAGGGAGCATCTGTCTTGAGCTCTGGCTTTTCATTGGCGCTTTGGATGAGTATTTTGGAGCAGAGTATCTGTATCATAGTAGGATACCCTTTCTTCTTATTCTCCACCCTGCTGCTGCTGCTGCTGCTGAGTCACTTCAGTCGTGTCCGACTTTGTGCAACCCCATAGACAGCAGCCTACCAGGCTCCGCCATCCCTGCTGCACACCTCAAAAAAGAAACTCCTGGAACAGACACAGATAAATGGGTTGGAGAGGTGTTCAAGGTTTCAAACATCTTATCCTTACCTCTTAGGAGTAGATGGACCTAAAACTGGGAGTGGAATGATGGGGAAAATAAGGACCCAATTATGGGTAGGTTACTAAGACTCTTAAGATTGTATCTGATTAAATAATCATAATAGTTGTGCTGTGTTCTCTGTATGCTTATGTCATTCAAAGCCTTCAAAATATCTTCAAAAATAATTATTTAGAACCATCAAGATTAGCCCACCAGGCTTCTCCTTCCATGGGATTCTGCAGGCAAGAACACTGGAATAGATTGCCATGCCCTCCTCCAAGGGATCTCCCTACCCAAGGATGGAACCCACGTCTTCTGCATCTCCTGCATTGGCAGGTGGGTTCTTTACCACTAGCGCCACGTAGGAAGCCCATCAAGATATGTGAATGAGAAATCATGTCCTGAACTCTGTCCCCTTGGGTAGAGTTGAGGTGGGCATGTTCTCACTGAAGCTCTAGGAGGACCTTATCATCACAGTGTCATCTCTCTGGACCATTATAGCTTTGTTCCTATTCACTTTGGGGTGAAAGAGAAATAGTACACATGGAAGACTGTATTCTTCCTCAAAGCGAATTCACAAAAATCCTTTCAGTCCAGAATTCTCACTATTCTTTCTGCTTTCCATACTGATTATTTCAAAGAATATCACATCAAAAGAAAAGCAAATGATGTTAGTATCGGAACTGGGAAAAAAGGATGATTTAGTCACCACCTATTTGACCCCACTCAAGGGGATGCAAAGTCTTCTTAGTAGGAAGAGAGAAGGGTGCAAAAACTTCCTGGGTGATTAGAATGCACCAGTTGCTTTATATCAAATGTATCATCTTCATCACAACCTAGAGAAGGAAGTGTCATTAAAATATCAAAAACCTGACACTGATCTTTTCTAAGCATGTGTGGCAGATCTTGGGACCACTGGGTATAGGATCTTCAGTGTGTTTTTATTTAATTAAAATATTCTTAAGCTTCTACACTCTTACAGTTAGTTGCTTTTGGAACAGACAGAAAAGTACCATTCCTTTAACCCAGAGACAGACTGTAGGGTCATCAAACACTGAGGCACGTTTGTTTTCCCTGTGCCCAGAAATGAACTACACAGATTTGGCTCTGAGTAAATAAATAGCTTCCAGAGATGCTATTAAAGGTATGTGGTAGGGCATAAGGAACTCAGGTTTTAAGGTGGCTGAACGCATTCCTTGTGTCTGCTCTGTAGACACGCTGTACCTACGCTGTTCACTCACTCAGTCGTGTCCGACTCTTTGTCGCCCTTTGGACTGTAGCCCGTCAGGCTCCTCTGTCCATGGGATTGTTCAGGCAAGTATACTGCATACATGTTGAAAATTTATCAGATCACATCTCTAGAAAAGAACAAACAAAAATACAAGCTTAGAGGTTTAGACAGCTTGGTCGTCAAATTCAAGATTTTAAAATATTTTCTATATTTTAAACAAATAATTTCTTAGAGTGAGAATCACTCTAAGAAAATTGCCTGAAATATAATTCATATATGCATCAAGATGCTAATTGCAGTATCTATAAAGGATAAAACTAAAACTAAATATCCAAAAGTAAAATGATAGGTATATAGTCAATGACATACTTAACTTTTTTTACATACTTAATTAATGAACTATTAAACCACTTAAAACAACATTTAATATTATGGGAAATCTTAACATTATAATATTGGAATAAAAATGAGGCCATAAATGTATATACAAAATGGTTACAACTAAATAAAAACTTTAAAAACTTATTTGGAGTTTAAAAAAAAAGAAGAAGCAAAAAAATTCCCAAATATTTAGAGAGGCATTTCTGTATATGCTGGGAAAGTGAGTGTTTTTACTACTGTTCTTTTTTGTATTTTTAAATTATTGTTTGTTTTTTTTTTACTATTATTCTTGTAATTTAAAAATTACATAAAGTAAACACAAAAATCAGATTATTTTCCAAAAACCATAGACAGACCTTTTCTCCTCTAAACTGAGCTCTCCTTTAGGATACACATTAGTCATCATTGCACCTCCAAAACCCCAACACAGTGCTTGGAAAGTAGTAGCTACTGATACCTAATTAGGGATTTGAAGGAGGATCATTCAAAAAATAAGCAGAGCCCCTGAACCACAAGTAAGGAGCAGCTGAGGCTTAGAAGAAAAGAGATAAAAGAGCTGTTAGTTTGTCAAAACCAGAACAAAGCCAAAGCCTTAAACGTGTCCTGTTCTAACTTATCATGTTCCCACTTGTGGTGACCTAGAGTGTGGCTCAAAGGAAAGAAAGCCGTTTGCTTTCAGCTCTGTAAATATATCTTTACATAAGAAAGCCAAGAGATTGTGTTATCTCTTTTCAGGTACTATATTTACAGAGGATTTTATTTTCTTGCTTAGGCTTTACTATTATAATCAGCCAATACCCCTCTCACCATGAATCAGTTCAGTTCAGTGGCTCAGTCGTATCTGACTGTGTGACTCCATGGACTGCAGCACACCAGGCCTCCCTGTCCATCACCAGCTCCCGGAGTTTACCCAAACTCATGTCCATTAAGTTGGTGATGCCATCCAACCATCTCATCCTCTGTGGTTCCCTTTTTCTCCTGCCTTCAATCTTTCCCAGAATCAGGGGCTTTTCAAATAAGTCAGTTCTTTGCATCAGGTGGCAACATATTGGGGTTTCAGCTTCAGCATCAGTCCTTCCAATGGATATTCAGGACTGATTTCCTTTAGGTTGGACTGGTTTGATCTCCTTGCAGTCCAAGGGACTCTCAAGAGTCTTCTCCAACACTACAGTTCAAACGCATCAATTCTTCAGCGCTCAGCTTTCTTTATGGTCCAACACTCACCATGAAGTATTCCCTGAGTTCCCTAATCAAACCAGTCCATCCTAAAGGAAATCAATCCTGAATATTCATTGGAAAGACTGACGCTGAAGCTGAAGCTCCAATAACTCGGACACCTGATACAAAGAGTTGATTCATTAGTAAAGACCCTGATGCTAGTAAAGATTGAGGGCAGGAGGAGGCTTTTTCACAAGCCTGCTGGCCATATGCTGAACATAGAGATTGGAATTTGATTCTTTCCTTCCAGAGAATCCAGGGCTTTAAATTTAAATTTTATTTATTTATTTCCTTCCAGAAAAACCTACAGAGATGTATTTGTGCATGTCAAGTGGGTGTTGCAGGTTTTTAATTATTATTATTTTTTAAAACAGAACCAGCTATACACTAATCCTCTAATCCCAGAAAAAAAATGTGTTCCTGCTAGCCCTCTATCTGCATATCAAAGAAGGCTCTCCAAGGGATCCTTTGCCAGACAAAGAAGATCAACCCAGGATTAGAAATCTTGGACTTCTTGGACAAAGAAGGGATACCCACAAAAGTAACAATGCCCCAAACGGTGACAGGTTAATTAGAATGAACTTTAAAAACCAGAGGTGAAAGCTGATTGCAAGTTCTGAGTAAATGTCTTCTGAGTATGTTCTCAGACTCATTCATCTTTTAACCTGATATAAACCAGAACCAACCCCCGCCCCCCGCCGAGACTGAAGGCATTGACCTTACTTTCGTACAAACTACATGGAAAAACATTGTTCCAGGAGAGTGTGTGTGCTCAGTCACTCAGTTGTGTCCGACTCTTGCAACCCCACGAACTATAGCCTGCCGGGCTCCTCTGTCCATGGGATTTTCCAGGCAAGAATACTAGAGTGGGTTGCTATTTCCTTCTCCAGGAATAACATTCAACAAATTTATTTATAACTGAGTCATTCTACAAACTCTAGTCCTATGTCACATGTTTCTGGGTTGATAAGAAGTGCTCTGTAAGGTCGATAGGATAAAAATATATGATTGAATGATCCTTTCTGATTGACCAAGCAAAGCTGCTAACCATGCTCTTATAAACGTGTGATCACTTAGGCACTACATGTATGAATGAAAATCACCTAATTATTCACAGATTAAATTAATATTGTATTAAACAGATCTGCTTAATAGGTAAAGAATAAAACCATTTCTGAGTGTGGTTTAAGAAAAGATAAATGCAACTGAATGTTAAAGAAATGCGAAAAGAGAGCTTGAAGAAATTAAGATTTAGAATTTAGCTGTCAACTACAAATTGGCATTTGCCAAGAGCATTTGCGAGGGACTGAACAACAAGGGCATTTGTCATCTGCCCCTGCAGGGATTGAACCCTCTGCTATTGCAGCTGCAGACCTTCAACATCCCCTGAGCGGAATTCAGGGTCGACAGTGAGGCACTCTGTGCTCTAGGGAAAGTGGTGGAACAGGTCTTTAGATAGATATTTTCAGGAGCCAGTTTTATGATCCCAATCCTTGCATCTCCTCATATCTAGAAAAGCATTAAATCCTTTCATGGTGACATCAGTTCCTCGTGACTAGCAGAAAACCTTTTGTAAAGTAAGTACTTGATTACATTGAGCACCCCCTTCACTGAAATCTTATATATTGACCTTCCCTCACTGCATCTTTGGAGCAGTCTCTCAGAGTTATCTGAGGTGCTGTCTCCTGGACTGCAGTCCTCACTTCACCCCAAATAAAACTTAACTGACAATTCTCACATTGACCATCTTTTTAATTGACATAACTCATGATGATTAATGTTATGATGCAACCTGACTAAGCCATGATACCTTACCCAGATATTTGATCAAATATTATTCTGGATGTTTCTATGATGGTATTTTGATGAGATTAACATTTAAATCATCAAACTCTTTTTTAAAACCATTTTGTTAAGGTACAATTGATAGTAAAAGGCTGTGCAAACTCACTGTATATAAGCTGATGAGTCTGGGAGTAAGAAGCCATCACCATTATCAAGGCCATAGATATATCTAAGTTCTCCTAAGGCTTCCTCCCACTTCTTTTTAAGTTATTGTTTTACTTTCACTATCATTATTATTTTGTGTGGTAAAACCACTTAACCTAAGACCTACGCTCTTAGTAAATTTTAAGCTTATAATACAGCATTATTAGCTCTAGGCACTGTTCTGTACAATAGATTTCTAGAACTTATTTACCTCCAATAACTGAAACTTTGGGATTCCCAGGTGGCCCAGTGGTAAAGAATCCACCTGCTGACACAGTAGACATGGGTATATTTAGGCATTTAGGAGACATATGTTGCCCCCAACAAAATACATGTATTTTTAATTTCCGTATAACAGGTGAAGAAAGCCATGAAAATGAAACACACTTAATGTGCAAAGAGAGCTACCTGTAATGAAAAAACAAACAAACAAAAAAGTATATAGAAGAATGTCTCTATCAGATGGCCATGTGAGTTTAGGAATCTAATATTTCTGCTCCAGGAACTACAAGTCCCCTGGAGATACACAGAACACAGTGAAACCTGCATGTCTTGCAGGACAGTTGCTGCACTGTTGTTGGTCATATTATTCACGATTATTTAAGAGCTATAGGGAGTTAAAGAGGTCTTCTCTTTAGACGAGGAGAGGCAATAAGGCTGAAACTGTATTGCTTCTTGCTCAAATTGGCTTGAATCACAATGTGATGACTTTGAGAATTCATCCACACAGACATATTTTCAGGGCATGTGCATATTCATAACAGTCTGAGCCAGAATGGGTTTCACTTGCCAATTCATGCAGACATAGAAAAAAATATATATATATGCCGGGAGCCAACACACGAGACCGTACCCATGACAAGGCCATAAGGGAGAACACCCGACAGGCAAGGCGGATCAGGTTTTCGGGGGTTTCGAAAAGGCCAGCTCATGAGATCCCACCCATGACAAGGTCACGAGGAGAAAGCCTGACAGGCAAGGCAGACCAGGTTTTCAGGGATTTCGAAAAGCTGCCCCCGGCACTCACCTTAAAGATGATATCTGTCTTTCTGATGCCTGCCTCAATGGACTACTCCCTAATTTCTCTGACACAGGCAGGAAGGCCTTCCCTGATCTCTTCCCAAATAAGAATCAATTTAGAACTTTAATCAATAAGTTTCCCAGGTGGTGGTATTTTATGAGATTATTCAGGGTGAAAGGAGTGTTTTAATTTAAACTCCTTTGCTGGTAGTTTGTTAGCCAAATGCATTTATGCCCTTGGTACTAATATGCATGATTGCTTATAATATCCTAATCATCAAATAGCATAAAGAACCTGATTATATAAAAGCCTTAATAGATATAGAGCCCTTTTAAGGGGTAAAGGAGTCCTATTAGAAAACATAAGAAAAATTATTCTATAGGCGGTTATTGGGTTGTGATTTGCTTGCTGTGTTTTTGCTTGCTGTATTTTTGCCTTTAATGTGCTAAGGTTGTGTTATAGAAACCATTGTTAATATAGTTAAAGATCTAGAGAAATAAGAACTTAGCCCTAGTGTGATAACAATGAGATGGTTGTTAATTGTCAGTCAGGAGTGCTAGGCAGAAGCTGCCTCACCAAAGTCGCAGAGTCAGTATGGGGTAAACTTCTTAGATAAACGCAACTGACAACTTTTGCAGAAAGATTAATTTTTGTATTAACAAGAATATAATTCTACTCTGTACTATTTCCCTATGAGACTGTTACCTTTCAGTTAAGGTCACCATAAAAACGGAAAATAGGTTTACAATCACCTGACCTGCATAAAATGTTAATAGCCCCAAGGCCAGAAGATCATGTGCTAAGAATTACTATAGAATTAGAAAGCAAAAAAATCCTGCTTTTCCTAAAAATCAAAATGATGTAATGCTAATCCTGTGTAATCATGTGTAAGCATCTTGTACCTTGAAAACGTTCTGTGAAAGGGTATAAGACCAGTTGTCAAAAAGTAAAACACAGACTTGGCCCTATCAAGGCTAGTCTCATGTGTCTTCTCTCTCTCACCGACGCCGTCCATCCTGAGGGTACCCCCTGGATCCTGTCGAGGCTGGACCCCGGCATATATACATATACATATACATATATATATATATATATATACACACATATACACTGGCATTAGCTTGTGTGTTAAGTGTTGCTGTGTGGCTGAGGGTTTTCATTAATTTTTAAATATTTATTTATGTATTTGACTGCGTGGGATCTTAGCTTCGGCATGTGGGGTCTCTGTTGCAGCATGCGGGGTCTTTCATTGCAGTGCACAGGCTTCTCTAGTTGCTGTGCGCAGGCTCCTCTCTAGATGCGGCACTCGGGCTTAGTTACCCCGCAGCATGCGGAATCTTAGTTCCTTGACCAGGGATTGAACTTATGTCCCTCACTGGAAGGTGGACTCTTAGCCACTAGACTACCAGGGAAGTCCCTGGCTAAGGGTTTGAAGAGGGAGAATTATAGATCAATAACTATCTACTAGATGAACTAGCTAGCTAGATAACGTGCATATTATTGTTGTTCAGTTGCTCAGCTGTGTCTGACTCTCTGCAACCCTATGGACCGCAGCACGTCAGACTTCCCTGCCTTTCACTACCTCCCAGAGTCTACTCAAACCCATGTCCATTGAGTCACTAATGTCATCCAAACACCTCATCCTCTGTTGACATTCTCCTTCTGCCCTCAATCTTTCCCAGCATCAGGGTCTTTTCTAGTGAGTCAGCTCTTCGCATCAGGTCCATATGATAGACAAAAAATAGATAGATAGATAGCTGGATGATAGATAGATAGATAGATATGGAGATAGATAGATACAGAGATAGATATGTAACACACAAATCACCAATATCATGGGCTTACTGGTGAGTTGTATATTTTTTTATTCTTAAAATCTCTCAAAATTTTTCTAAAGAGCATATGATTAATTTAATAAAATAAATTAGAAATCAAAAACCTTTTAATGTTTCAAAACCGGAAAATTTTAGGATAATAAACAGGTCGAGGATGAAGCTATTTCTGAGAATGACATAAGGAGAAGATAAATACAACAGAATGTCAAGGAACTGAGACATAAGTTGAGATACTTCTATCAGATCTTATGAATGTGTTTACTTGGGACTATGGCAGAAACTAGGGTTTGAAAGAGGAAAACCTGTGAAATGTGTACTAACTTCTAGATGAAAATGGAATAGTTTGGAGGCTAAGCAAATACAGAACTTCATAGGAAAAAAGATGTCACACATGTAGAAGAGGAGAGATGCAAAGAACAGTGAGAAACTTAGGAAAACGAAACACTACTTGCATTCTTAGGAGGTAATTGAATGAAGACTGTCTAATAAAAAGCTACAGATATGCACTATCCTTGCTAAAGCTGAATGATTTTAAAAGTGACACAGGTTTTGTAAACAATAACACAGTCATTCTGGAAGGCACAATGGAAAGTCTGAAAGAGAGAGCACTGCTATGGTGACAAGCTGGCAAAGGAAGCACAGAGAAATTCTGAGATGAGACTATAGAAAAAAATCAACCAGGGTAGTTTTCATTTGGAAGATGTCCAAGGATGGCAGGACTTGAAAAAAGTTACAGTTCTATGATTAACAAGGACCTACTGCATACCACAGGGAACTCTACTCAATATTCTCTAATTACCTACATGAGAAAAGAATATGAAAAGGAGAGTATATATGTGTATGTATAACTGAATTTCTTTGCTGTATACCTGAAAGTAATACAACATTCTAAGTCAACTCAACTCCATTATAAAACAAAAACTAAAATTTTCTAAAAAGGTACAGTTCTAGGAGAAAATACTTGAAAGGATAAAAAGAATGCAGAAATGGGAGATGAGACCTTCATGCAGTGTCTTGAACTATCTTCATAGATCACAGAGATTTACAAAAACAATCTCCAATGTCTCCAGCATAATCATCTAATGAATCACAGCCAGAGTTGCTTGACCTACCAGAGCTCTTGGGTACAGACCTTAGCAGGTGCCTTACTGTATGTAGGAAAGGTATTTATCAGGAACAGTGACCCCTTGTGAATGGGGTCAGGGGAGTAGGATGAATAGAATGATATATGACCCACAGAACTCAAGTTGCTGTATGAAGTTTCTACATTGTTGTTCCTTGTCCCTAGGAAAGAAACTGGGTGGCAAGGAGTAAGAAAATTTATAGTAGAAAAGCTGATTAGAAGTACTGATGGGCACATGAAACCTGTCTATGCATATAAACAAGTCAGAGTGAAATCACTTACCCAGATATCTAGAGAAATATACCACCAATTTATCTGTCAAAACTTTGTAAAGGGGGGACTTGCCTGCTGGTCCAGTGGTTGAGAATCCATCTTCCAATTCAGGGGATGAGGATTCAATCTCTGGTCAGGGAACTAAGATCCCACATACTACAAAGCAACTAAAAGATCGAGATGCAACTAGAGAAAGTGGCCTGCTGCAGGGAAGATCCAGCATAACCAAAAAAAAAAAAGCCAAAATAACAAAAACAAAACAAAGAACTTTGTAAAGGGCCCCCAAATAGTCCTATTCATGTTCTTGAGCTTCTTGATTAATAGTTCTCTATTTTAGTAAACAAACTTTCATTAAATTGATGACAAGGAGGGGCAAATTTTCACCAGAGTTAAATCATGAAGCTACAATACTTAAAGGTCTTGTCCAGGCAGAGTAATAGCCTGTTAAATGAGATAAACTAGGTAATCCAGAAATAGACAGAAATATATCTATAAAATTTAGTATATAATAAGGTTAAATTTTCATACCAGCTTATGGTCCTCTAATACATGGTAATAATTAGTAGGTTTACTAATTAGTAAGTCTAATTAATTACATAGAAAAAAATCAACTTAGAATGCCTGTCTGATATATTAATTCCACATTGCTTAAAAATTAATATATAAAATATAAATATAAATAAACACCTCTTATCACCCATCAAATTGGCATAAATTTTTTAAATGATATTGCTTAATATTGCCAAAAATACCACTGCTGAAGGGCAGGGAAATTAGTCCAATATTTGAATACGTTGTATACATTGCTAATCATTTTCATATGTTATATTCCAAAGTATAAAAATTTTCTTATGCTGAGGGCATGATGATTCTTGGGCTTTAATATATATGGCCAAATAGCCATCCTGAAAGTGTTTCTCCTTATTATCATGTTAACTCATGCTGAGTATAGATAAGCAGAAAGTACCAAGAAGCAACAAAGGAAAAAAACCTAGTTTTAAATTTCTAACTTCCTCACAAGAGAGACAAGTTCTCACTCCAGGGTATAATCATTTAGGAAATTTTCTACACATTTGTATGTGTGTTACTTTTTCCAAAATGAGATCATGATATTAAGATTTATAGCTTTCCTTTTCATTTAAAAATTTGCCATGAAAATCTTTTAAATTAATAGGTACAGTTTTGAAGCATTTGCATTGCTGCCCAGCACCCCACTGGATGGATATACAACAATTTAACTAATGCACTTTTGTTGGGATTGCTTCCAATATTTTTTTCTCACAGAGTTATAGAACATACCCATGCAGAAACATGTGAATATTCTCACAGTTTGCAGGTAGATATACAAGTTTATTAGAACATCTTTTGGTATTTCAGCCATTTTTTTTTTATACTGGCAAATCGGAATGCAGGCTTGAATAACTGGGCTATTTATTGGGAGAGTATATTGCTGTTCAGTCTTTCAGTTGTGTCTTACACTTTTGCAACCCTGTGGTATGTAGCCCACCAGGCTCCTCTGTCCATGGGATTTTCCAGGCAAGAATACTGGAGTGGATTGCCATTTCCTTCCCCAGGGGATCTTCCTGACCCAGGGATTGAATCCATGTCTCCTCCATTGCAGGTGGGTTTTTTACCACTGAGTCACCCGTATGTAAATACATAACAGAAATTAGTGATTTATTAATTTGTTCTACTTTTGCCAAAATGGGCAACGCCTTTCACTGGAAACAAAAATAAACCTGCTCTTGGCAAATCTCACGCTATTGAGTATAGTGTGCTCACAAAGTCTCTATCAACTAAGAATTAATAGTCATAGTCACTTGAAAATTTGAACAACTAATTGTTCACACAGGGGCATTTTCCTGGAACCATGCTTTATTTTATTTACATTTAAAGACCTTAAAATACACCTTCTAAGAAGATGTGGAGCTTGGAAAATTCTGAAATAAATTGGGACTTCCCTGGTGGTTCAGATGGTAAAGCATCTGCCTACAATGCAGGAGATCCATGTTCAATCTCTGGGTCGAAGGAAATGGCAACCCACTCCAGTACTAGTAAGCTACAGTCCATGGGGTTGCAAAGAGTTGGACATGAAAAATGGGAGCTACCAAAAAAATCTCATTGAATTTTTTAAAACTTTGGCTTTTCCTTCTTAAGTATAATGCACTTAGTAAGTGCATGTGTTTCTCTGTTATATTTACTAATAGAAATGACAACCCACTGATTTATTTTAACTACTTTCATTCATTCATTCCATAAGTGACTAATCATTACCTTCTTTATATATTCACATTTCCACTCACTCTCTCTCTGTCACAGACACACACACAGCAGACACTAAAGAAAGTACCTGCAGAAGGCTCACATAAGCTCCTAATGGGAGCATTTCTGAGAAAAAAAAAAAAGTAGAGCAAAGGAAGAAAGCAATTCATTTACTGCATGATGACATGCTGAGATCATGAGATAGGTCTTAACATGAACTTGCATTTATCACACAGCAGTCCCTTGCCAAAGATCACACAGCAAATAAAATAAGCATGAGAATTTTGTTCTCCCATCCCCACTGCTCAAGTACAGAACAGTTTCTTCTTTGAGAATTTATAATCAAGAACTGGAGACCTGAATATCATGAAATCAATGGCTAAATAGCACACAGCATATAAGAGAAGATGGCAGGGAAGAGGCGGAAATTTCACTGGTCTTGGTTTATTTATTCTTTCTGTCCAGGCAGAACAACTTCTTGTAAGGATAAACTAGACTTCCCAGGTGGCTCAGTGGGTAAAGAATCCACCTGCAATGCAAGAGACACAGGAGATGTGGGTTCGATCCCTGGGTCGGGGAAAAGATCCCCTGGAGGAGGAAATGGCAACCCACTCTAGTATTCTTGCCTGGGGAATTCCATGGACAGAGAAGTCTGGCGGGCTACAGTTCATGGGGTCACAAAGAGGCAGACAGGACTGAGGTGACTGAGTATGCATGCATGCAGAGAGGAAGAAACTGGAACACATAAAGGGAACAATTGCAATGATTGTTAATGACTTGGATATGAGAGTGAAGGCTGAGAGAGAGGAGTCTGGGAGGAAATGAGGAGAAGACATCTAGAATTTGAACTAATGGAAGGTATAAGGGACAGGAAGGCTGGGGATGCTATCTGAGGCATCCATTCATTATCAGTGAATGGATAATGTTCGTGGTGAGAAGATTAATTTGAAGAAGAGGGAGAAAACAGAACCAGACAAAGGAAAGACTGAGCTGTGAAAATCAACCCTGCTTACACAACACACCATTCTTAACCCTAACACAAATGAAACTGAATGCATCAGGGATCTGAGCTACAGAAGATCTTATTAGATGGGCCTTCTACCCAAACCTACCTCTACTCAAACATTCCATTCCTCATAAGAAAGCTGGGATCAAGACTTCCCTGGTGGCCCAGTGGCTAAAACTCCATGTCCCAATGCAGAGGACTCAGATTTGACCTCTGGTCAGAGAACTAGATCCCAAAAGCTGCAAATAAAAGACCCCACATGCTGAAACTAAGACTCAGCAAAGTCAAATAAATAAATAAACATTAAAACAACAACAACAAAAGAAAAAGAAAGCTGGGATCAACAAGACTAAGTCACTTTTTAAGAACAATCCCAGTATCACTTCATACCAAAGTGGGAAATAAAGTTAGTTCTCTCTCTCAGTCAAATGTTGTTTTGGCTGCAAACCTTGTCTCCAGTTACAGCATTTCTCGTGAATTCATTTAGGCAGAAATGGACCAGTGCCAGGGCAAGAGATTTGTTAGCATGAACTGAGAGAAGCTGGCATTCTCCACAGCCTGATAAAAAATAAAGAACTTGATGACCTTGTGTTTGGAGGTGAGGATCGTGAAAAAAAAAAAAAAAAACCCACTAGGCCCTTCAGAAACTCATCTTGCAAAACAGATTTTTCCAAAGCCATTTTTTCTACCATTTCTGGAGGTGAACAGGGACCTGTTTGCACACCAGAGGATGTGTTTTGTACCAAATGACAAAGTGAGTCATAATTACTTTCTCCTTCTCTTTATCATGTCCCATTAATACTTGATCCCTGAGTAAATGGTGTAACACTTAAGTCTTACCCCAAAGCCCTATGTGCATATTAATCTCGGCTCTGCGCTCTTTACTGTTGCACTAGTTTTTCTCAACCCGTTCATGTTTACTTCAGGAAAACTTCAGATGGAATTTAAGCAAACATGATCTTCTAGATCAGAATGAGACACTCAGGAGATACAAGGTAGGTAATTTGAGCTCCTCTTTCATGGATCACAGCCTTGTCGTGGCAAAGGGGCTTGAAACAACTCGACATTAAAAAAAAAATTAAAATTGTGGCATCCAGTCTCATCATTTTATGGCAAAAGTGGAAGCAGTGACAGATTTTATCTTCTTGGGCTCCAAAAACTCACCGCTGATCATGACTGAAGCCATGAAATTAAGAGACGCTTGCTCCTTGGAAGGAAAGATATGACAAACCTGGACAGTGTATTGAAAAGCAGAGTGACATCACTTTGCTGAGAAAGGTCCCTATAATTAAAGCTATGGTTTTTCCAATAATCATGAATGAATGTGAGAGTTTGACTGTAAAGAAGGCTGAGCACCGAAGAACTGGCGCTTTCAAATTGTGGTGTTGGAGAAGACTCTTGAGAGTCCCTTGGACTGCAAGGAGAACAAACTAGTCAATCCTAAAGGAAATCAACCCTGAATATTCACAGGAAAGAGTGATGCTGAAGCGCCAACATTTTGATGATGGGAAAGGATGGGAAAGATTGAAGGCAAGAGGAGAAGGGGACGACAGAGGATAGGATGGTTAAATAACATCTCCAACTCAATGGACATGAATCTGAGCAAACTCTCGGAGATAGTGGAGAACAGAGGAGCCTGGCATTCTACTATCCATGAGATCACAATAAGTTAGACACAACTTAGCTACTAAACAACAACAAAATTTGAGCTCAGTTTACCAAGAAACCTGAGTTTTATTCCATTCCAGCCTAATAAGCTGTTTTATCATCCCTGGGTTCTGTCTAGCCCATTTGTTTTCATATTGAAGTATAGTTGATTCACACTGTTGTGTTAGTTCAGGTGTATAGCAAAGAAGTGTCTATTCTTTTTCAGATTCTTTATCCATATAGGCTATTACAGAGTATTGAGTAGAGTGCCTTAGTACACTAAGTACTGAGTAGTGCCTGAGTACAGTAGGTCTTTATTAGTTATCTGTTTTATATATGGCAATGTGCATATGTTAACCTCAACCTCCTAATTTACCCCTCTCTTCCACCTTTCCCTTTTGGTAATCATAAATTTGTTTTCTAAGTCTGTGACTCTGTGTCTGTTTTGTACACAAGTTCTCAAATATCATTTTCCTTTTTGGATTCCACATATAAGTGATATCATATGATATTTGTCTTTCTCTGTCTGACTTACTTCACTTAGTATGATCATCTCTAGGCCCATCCATGTTGCTGCAGACACATTGTTTCACTCTTTTTTATTGTCTAGCCCATTCTTGAAATGATGATCTTTACTGGCCAGAAAGGACATTGGATAGCTTGGAGCAAAAGGTTTTATTCAATTGCACAGAATTCATTTTAGCAAAATTAGAAAGATAGCAATGCACCTAAAAGCAAAAATTTAGCTCCTAGTGAGACACTTCAGCAACAATTTAAAATATCTAGTAGAAATACAGAGTTTTCTAGGTGGTTTTTTATACTCTCAATACAGTCTCTGATACACTGTGAATTTTTTTTAGATATTAAAAGCTATTTCTATCAGAAAAAGTGGGGATGCAGGGTTTCCTTGTGGCTCAGTGGTAAAAAATGTGCCTGCCAGTGCAAGTGACATGGATTCGATCGGTGATCTGGGAAGATCCCACAAGCTGTGGAGCAACTGAGCCTGTGAGCCAGAACTACAGAGCTTGCGCCTTAGAGCCGGGGAACAGCAGCTACTGAGTCCAGGTGCCTCAAGGACCAAAGCCCGAGTGCTCTAAAGCCAGTGTTCCGCCACAAGAGGAGCCCCTTCAATGAGAAGCACACACGCTGAGACCAGAGAGTAGCCACGACTCATCACAACCAGCACAGCAAAGAAGACCCGCAGAGCCAAAAATAAAAATGAATAAATAAATCAATAAAATGTTGGATAAAATAAAAAGAAGTGGGGTGGGGATGTTCGTTGACTTCACGGGTTAGGCAATGACAAACTATTCTTACTGTAAGACGTATCAGAAACCATACCACCCCTGATGACATGACGAGACACTGTAGAATTGCCAGAAGATATTTATCACTGAGATAGTTTTGGTGGAAGAATGATTACTATCTGTTCTAGTAATTTGTTTGTTGTTCAGTTGCTAAGTTGTGTCTGACTCTTTTGTGACCCCATGGACTGTAGCCCGCCAGGCTCCTCTGTCCATGGGATTTCCAGGCAAGGTTACTGAAGTGGGTTGCCATTTCCCTCCTCCAGCGGATCCTTCCTACCCAGGGGTGGAACACATGTCTCCTGCATCTATTGCATTGGCAAGCAGGCTTTTTACCACTGAGCCACCTGGGAAGCCCAGTTGATGCATACCTTATCACCCCACACGTTTTAGTACTTGTAAAACTACCATAGACAAATCTTTTCAAACCATAGACAAATATTTCTCCTATTTCTGGAATTTGCCTGGGCTAGGTTGTTCTTGAGATATCTGTCAGTGGCTGGATCTTGAGACACCTGGAGATACATCCTTTCATGTGCCTGGAGGTGAGCACTGGCTTTGCACAGGATCCAAACCAGACAGCAACTGATCAGTCATATGGTCTCTCCACATGACTAGGCACCCCTCAGAGCAAGTCATCTCAGTTCCAAAACAGAACAAAAACAAGTGTCCCAAGAGAGCCTCAGGAGGTGGAAGTTCAAAAATCTAGCCTTAAAAATCACACAGAACAATTTCCACCAACTTCTAATCATTAGAAACAAGTCACTAAGGGGAGGAGAATTAGATTTCTCTTCATGGAAGGAGAATCATCTGAGGACAAGTTTTAAAACCATCACATTATTTCAAGCAATGTTTCTTAGAATATGGTTTGGGAAACTGTCTTTTAGATATTTCCTGAGCTAGTTTTGATGCATCCAAAGCCTGGAGCATTACCATACTGAGGACATCACATACTAGACATAAAAATTGTTAAAACAAAATGAGTCTGAAAAAGGAGAAAATAGCATGTATTTGAAGATTTTTTGGCCTTCTTTGATGGCTCAGTGGTAAAGAATCTGCCTGCAATGCAGAAGACCTGGGTTCAATCCCTGGGTGGGGAAAATCCCCTGGAGAAGAGACCAGCAGCCTCCTCCAGTCTTCTTACCTGGAGAATCCCATGAACAGAGGAATCAGACAGGCTTCAGTCCATGGGTTGCAAAGAGTCAGACATGACTTACTGATTAAACAACAACAACAGAAGATTTATTACACCCTGTAATCTCATATCATACAAAGAGTGAATGAAAGCAAAGAGCTACTTCCCTGTAGTCCTTTTCATTATAGGGGACTGGAATGCAAAAATCAAGAAACACCTGGAGTAACAGGCAAATTTGACCTTGGAGTATGGAATGAAGCAGGGCAAAGGTTAATAGAGTTTTGCCAAGAGAATGCATTGGTCATAGCAAACACCCTCTTCCAATAACACAAGAGAAGACTCTACACATGGACATCACCAGATGGTCAACACCAAAATCAGATTGATTAGATGCTTTGCAGCCAAAGACGGAGGAGTTCTATACAGTCAGCAAGAACAAGACCGGGAGCTCACTGTGGCTCAGATCATGAACTCCTTATTGCCAAATTGACACTTAAATTGAAAAAAGTAGGGAAAACCAATAGACCATTCAGGTATGACCTATTCAAATCCCTTATGATTATACAGTGGAAGTGAGAAATAGATTTAAGGGACTAAATCTGATAGACAGAGTGCCTGATGAACTATGCATGGAGGTTGGTGACATTGTACAGGAGACAGGGATCAAGATCATCCCCATGGAAAAGAAATGCAAAAAAGCAAAATGGTTGTCTGAGGAGGGCTTACAAATAGCTGTGAAAAGAAGAGAAGTGAAAAGCAAAGGAGAAAAGAAAAGATATTCCCATTTGAATGCAGAGTTCCAAAGAATAGCCAGGAGAGATAAAAAAGCCTTCCTCAGTGATCAACGTAAAAGCAATAGAGGAAAACAACAGAATGGGAAAGACTAGAGATCTCTTCAAGAAAATTAGAGATACCAAGGGAACATTTAATGCAAAGATGGGCTTGATAAAGGACAGAAATGCTATGGACCTAACAGAAGCAGAAGATATTAAGCAGAGGTGGCAAGAATACACAGAAGAACTGTACAAAAAAGATCTTCATGACCCAGATAATCATGAAGATGTGCTCACTCACTTAAAGCCAGACATCCTTGAATATGAAGTCAAGTGGGCCTTAGAAAGCATCACTATGAACAAAGCTAATAGAAGTGATGGAATTGCAGTTGAGCTACTTCAAATCCTGAAAGATGATGCTGTGAAAGTGCTGCATTCAGTATGCCAGCAAATTTGGAAAGCTCAGCAATGGCCACAGGACTGGAAAAGGTCAGTTTTCATTCCAATCCCAAAGAAAGGCAATGCCAAAGAATTCTCAAACTACCGCACAACTGCACTCATCTCACATGCTAGCAAAGTAATGCTTAAAACTCTCCAAGCCAGGCTTCAATAGTGAACTTCTAGATGTTCAAACTGGTTTTAGAAAAGGCAGAGGAACCAGAAATCAAATTGCCAACATCCCCTGGATTGTAAAAAAAGCAAGAGAGTTCCAAAAAAATAAAGCAAGAGAGTTCCAGAAAAACATCTATTTCTGCTTTATTGACTATGCCAAAGCCTTTGCCTGTGTGGATCATAATAAACTGTGGGAAATTCTTAAAGAGATAGGAATATCAGACCACCTGACCTGCCTCTTGAGAAACCTATATACAGGTCAGGAAGTAACAGTTAGAACTGGACATGAAACAACAGATTGGTTCCAAATAGGAAAAGGAGTATGTCAAGGCTGTATATTGTCACCTTGCTTATTTAGCTTATATGCAGAGTACATCAGGAGAAACACTGGGCTAGAAGAAGCACAAGCTGGAATCAAGATTGCTGGGAAAAATATCAATAACTTCAGATATGCAGATGACACCACCCTTATGGCAGAAAGTGAGGAGGAACTAAAAAGCCTCTTGATGAAAGTGAAAGAGGAGAGTGAAAAAGCTCAACATTCAGAAAACTAAGATCATGGCACCTGGTCCCATCACTTCATGGGAAATATGATGGGCAAACAGTGGAAACAGTGACTGACTTTATTTTGGGGGGCTCCAAAATCACTGCAAATGGTGATTGCAGCCATGAAATTAAAAGACGCTTATTCCTTGGAAGGAAAATTATGACGAACCTAGATAGCATATTAAAAAGCAGAGACATTACTTTGCCAACAAAGTTTCATCTAGTCAAGGCTATGGTTTTTCCAGTGGTCATGTATGGATGTGAGAGTTGGACTGTGAAGAAAGCTGAGCACCGAAAAATTGATGCCTTTGAACTGTGGTGTTGGAGAAGACTCTTGAGAGTCCCTTGGGCTGCAAGGAGATCCAACCAGTCCGTACTAAAGGAGATCAGTCCTGGGTGTTCATTGGAAGGACTGATGTTGAAGCTGAAACTCCAATACTTTGGCCACCTCATGCAAAGAGTTGACTCATTGGAAAAGATCCTGATGCTGGGAGGCATTGGGGGCAGGAGGAGAAGGGGACGACAGAGGATGAGATGTCTGGATGGCATCACTGACTCAATGGACATGAGTTTGAGTAAACTCCGGGAGTTGGTGATGGACAGGGAGGCCTGGTGTGCTGCGATTCATGGGGTCGCAAAGAGTCGGACACGACTGAGTGACTGAACTGAACTGAACCTCCCTGTAGGCTGAGTGGAAGTTTCCCTTGGGCTGATCAAATCTGAGAATTCACTTGGACTCCTTCTTTTGCCTGGATTCCATACCCAAGGTGACCATCCATCTCAGCTTGCCTGGGACAACCCTAGTTTACTCCTGTTGTTCTAGCCTAACTATTGCTCTTTCACTCTCAGATATGTCTTGATTTGGATGATAAATCCCATACTAACTTGCCTATAACCAAGCCCTCAATCTGGTACCTGCTAGACTTTCAATCACCTGCAGTTTTTATATCATGTTTACCATCCCCTTCTCAATTACCATTACCACACCTGAACTTCTGTAATATTTGTTGTTGTTGTTCAGTCACTAAGTTGTGTCTGACTCTTTGAGAGTCTGCAAGGTTCCTCTGTCCATGGGATTTCCCAGGCAAGAATACTGGAGTGGGTTGCCATTTCCTCTGCAACCCTTTTGTTAATGCAGAGCTTTGCAATCCCAGAAAAGAGTTCTAGATACAAGTTGTACGATTGATATAATTCCTTCTCCAGTCTGACCAAAATGTTGACCTAGCCTATTATTCTGTGTCTTCGATCTAGGGCTGTGTCCATTCAAGTTTGTGAATGTGCAAGTGTGTGTATGTGTGTGCACAATTGTGTTTGTAGAGAGAGATCCTGATGTGGCTCATAGTCCCACCTTAAGTTTTGAGCTCTATACTCAACCCAAGTCAGTGTGAAGAACCTCGCCATCCATGAAGAATTCTCACAAATAGCAACTACTTCGTGACCTTCCTGCTGAAATCTGAAAACTAACCTCTGCCTAAATTCCCTACTGTTTTGTTCTGAATACCTGATTCACTGGTCACCTAAATTATTTTCCAAATCTTACACTGTCCCCTCCACCCATCTGCACCTGTAGGGTCACTCTTGCAGGTAAGTCACTTTCCTGAGCATCTTTTTTTTTTTGCCATAAGTCCCCACAAAGAGAACATGTTCCATACTAAATCTGTAAAGATAATACTATTCAAATTCCTCATAGAATAGAAAACCCTACATAAGTTATCTTCTGGTAGGTGCTCAGCCTTACTTCCTATAATTCCCAAAGCAAATCCTTTCTCTTTAGGCTAGCCCAGCAGTCCTTTCTTCAAGTATAAATGGAATCTTTAAAAAACCAAGTCAAACTCAGAGTAGTAGAGAATAGAATGATAGAAAACAGAGAATGGGGGTGAAAGGGAAGAGGGGAGAAATTCATCAAATGGTACTGTCAGCTATAAAATGAATACATTCTGGAGATCTGAGGTAAAACATGGTAGTCAGAGTTAATATTGATGAATGTGTGCCTGTATGCTAAGTCATTTCGGTCATGTCCGACTCCATAGACTGTAGCCCGTCAGGATTCTTTGCCGTGGGATTCTCCTGGCAATAATACTGGAGGGAGTTGCCACTGCCTCCTCCAAGGGATCTTCCTGACCCAGGGATTGAACCTGCTTCTCTTATGTCTCCTGAATTTACAGGCTGGTTCTTTATCACTAGGGCCACCTGGGAACCCTGATGCCTTGTATGCTTTTTTTTTTTTAAATCCTTTTTGAAATAGAGTTGCTTTACAATGCTGTGTTAGTTTCTGCTGTCCAGCAGCAGGACTCCACTGTGCACATACAGATGTCCCCTCTTTTTTGGATTTTCTTCCCGTTTAGGTCACCGCAGAGCATGGAGTGGAGTTCCTTGTGGTATCCAGAAGGTTTTCATTAGCTGTCTGTTTTATACACAGTAGTACATACATGCCAATCCCAATCTCCCAATCCACCCCATCCTCCTCTCCCACCCCTCTTTTGGTACACATATGTCTGTCCTCTACATCTGTGTCTCTGTCTTGGTATTGCAAATCTCCTTGCAAGTCTCCTCAAGAACATGGAGTTTTGTTCTTGAAATGATTAACAATACATCATTATTGTATACTTTAGATTTGCCAAGATAGCAGACCTCACACACACAGAGAATGATAACTATGGAAGATGATTGGATATATTAATGAGTTTGATTTTGGTAATCATTTCACAAAAAACTCCATGTTCTTTAGAAGATTAAATTGATAAACACAAGAAAAGAATTATATCCCACCTAGAACCATTAAGGAGAAGGCAATGCACCCCACTCCAGTCCTCTTGCCTGGAAAATCCCATGGATGGAGGAGCCTGGTAGGCTGCAGTCCATGGGGTCACAAAGAGTCGGACACGACTGAACGACTTCACTTTCACTTTTCACTTTCATGCATTGGAGAAGGAAATGGCAACCCACTCCAGTGTTCTTGCCTGGAGAATCCCAGGGACTGGGGAGCCTGGTGGGCTGCCGTCTATGGGGTCACACAGAGTTGGACATGACTGAAGCGACTTAGCAGCAGCAGCAGCAGAACCATTAAAGTTGGTCTGACAAAGAGGATGGCAAATAGCCAAGGAATGTCGAGGACATCCTCTCATTACCAAAGCAGAAAGTGGCTGGACACCCTTAAACCTCCAGTAACTAAACAGGAGAGAGTGGATGAATGCTAACCTTATGGTTACAAACATCACAGTGGGGAGTAAAGAGTTTTGAATTTTTTTTCCTTAAAGACAGTCTTTGAAAGTGGGGGTGGGGGGAGTACCATAAGAACAGAGTACTGAAACAGCAGAGAATGACTGGAACAGAATATTGTTAATGAAGGCAAAATATTACAGAAAAAAAAGAGGCTGGAAACACGAAACATAAAAGCATCAACTTCGCAGTTTTAGAGTGAGATTTAGTTTCTTTGACAATCTAGGTCAGTAATTTTTATATCTTCTTCGGTTCACAAAATCCTTAGATGATATGAGGAAATCTCTGGACTTTACCCTTGATAAGTGCAAAAAAAATTAACAAAATTTGGCATAGATTTTCAGGAGAGGTACTGAGCTTGTGAAGTCCATTGATAGATTCATTTTCAAAGTCAGTGTTCTAGAACGTACACCAGTTCCTGATATCAAAGATAAGCTGTAATAACGTTGGCAAGGAGGTTGCCCCAACTCTGTTACAATTGCCATCATCACCCACTCAAACTCATCAGCCAGGAAAAAGTGAGGTTTGGCCTCTAAGAAGCCTCTTATATCTATTTCCTTTGTCAGGATGACACCCTCTAGGGAGCTGGCCCTGAAACATTTTACCCATTTCCGAGAACACAACATCCCTAAGCTGTATTTATTGGTCGTTTTCAAAGCCTGAGAAATTCACTAAAGATGGTGAGGAAGTGAGGAAAATGAAGTTGACTTGGACTTGAAGATTTGCATTCTGGCTTTAGAACAACAGACTGTGACTTTAGGCAATTCACTTCACCTCTCCCCACCTCAGTCCTCTAGCCTGTAAAATAACACAGTCAAATAAGATGGCTTTTAATTTTCCTTTCTGCAGAGTGGGTGTCTCCATTGGTGAGACCTGGGATTGGAGGGTCTGTTAGGATTAATGAACAGACAAAAGTGAAAATGTTAATTGCTCAGTCATGTCTGATTTTTTGTGACCACATAGACACAAGTTCCTCTGCCCCCATCAGGCTCCTCTGTCCATGGGATTTCCCAGGCAAGAATACTAGAAGGGGTTGACATTCCCTTCTCCAGGGGATCTTCCCGACCTAGGTCTCCTGCATTGCAGGCAGATTCTTTACCATCTGAGCCAATTCTATGCTTTAAGTGAATCTTTACTAGGTCTCCAAAGTGTGTTAACAATTGGCTTTATAATTTTCTCTAAAGAAATGGACATATGAAGTTGACTTTATTGAATGAGTCTGGGTGTGTTATTTTGGAGTGGGAATGCCTTTCATCCACCATACTACGTAGGAACATCTATTGAAAACAGATGAGTCAACAAACTGTTTTCTTCATCCTATTATCTTTGTAGGGCCATATTCTCAGATCAGGCCATCAATCCATAGACATTTCTGTTTTGTGGGAATATTTCTAATGTGTCACATTGCAGAATTCTGGGCTTCTTCTTTCTCTTACTTTCCTGAATTTAACTTTTTATGTTTCCATAAAGCAACAGAAACATATGCTTGTGATTCTGCATATATATCATATCTGCATATTATATTTTGCAATATTAATTAAATATTTGATAATAATAAAATATTGATATATTTTATATACACATATAAAATCCTATATTAATACATTCACATGTATATCTTCATTTAAAATATACCACTTTTCTGAATAGATGCAAAAATGAAGCAGAATTTCTTTCCTAGCATTGAGGACTTTACAATCTTTCATAAATTCAAATCTTTCCTAAACTGCTCCATATTGTCTAATATTACTTTAAATGATCTGCAATATAATAATACCTTTCATTTATTTAGTTAATTATCACTTTACAAAGTGCTCTTTTTAACTAGTCTTCATTTAATTTGACTTGAACTCGTGGGACAAGTGCTTAGCAGTAAATTCTGAACTTTCTTGTGTCTGTATAGGCTAAAAGAAAAAATAAAAGTCAAAGAAAAGGTTTTTGTGGGCCTTTTTTCTTTCTGTTCCTTATTTCTTCCCTGGTAAATACTCCATACATCATGTGTTAGTCTAAGAAATCAAATATCAATCTAAAACCTTTCCAAGATTTAAATCATATCCTTATATAAAGGTTTCTTTGAAAATATGTTTCTAATTTTACATACTGCTGGTATAAGACCACATCAGCAAATTCATTTACAGCAAATGACTCTTTCAAAAATAATTCCTATTACCACAGAGAATGGAGACTACTCCATTTACCCAGTAAGTATTCAGTGAGGATACAAATAACATGTTGGCAACAAAAACAAAAAACTGAATTTTGTTGACGAGCCCACACTTTTAGGAATAATGCTAGAGCCAGCGCCAGACACACTAATGAAAAGGCAGGATTAAACCAACCAAAACCCAGAGAACAGCAGTGGCTTGATTCTGAGAGTTTAGTTCCAAAATAAAAT